>NC_069501.1:398947935-399145435 GCF_027579735.1 Bombina bombina | reverse complement strand
TCAGACGAAAACTGAGTAACAAAACTTGCTCTATCAGGAGAAAAATTAGAATGATTCTTTCTCGGCTGATCTTTTAGAAGAGAGTCTCGACTTATACCATCAACCTCTACCTTTGCTTTTTGCATTGTTTGTTTGTTGTAACCCCTCTCTAAGAATCTTCTGGTGAGATCCTTGCTTTGTAACTCAAAGTCAGTTTGATCACTGCGATTGCGTTTGGCTCTGATTAATTGTCCTTTGACAATAGAATAAGGGACCTGTTTGGGGTGATTACTTTTGCCATGTAGAATGGTATTACCCGATATGGGTTTTCTATATATCGTAGTCTCCACTTTACTGTTGGTGTGATTACATTTTAGGGTGATGTCCAAAAAATTAATTTTCTCAACATTATACTCATGAGTAAACCTGAGACCACACGGATTATCATTAAGATAGTTTATAAAATCGACAATTCGTCAATTATCACCGGACCAAACCAGCAAAACATAGTCTATGTAACGATAATACGTGTGAATGTCTGAGATAAAGAGATTTATGTCACCATAAACAAAAAGGGACTCCCACCAACCCATAGTCAAATTCGCAAAAGAGAGGGCAAACTTTGCCCCCATTGCAGTCCCCCTGACCTGGAGATAATAGTTGTCTTGAAATGAAAAATAGTTATGGGTCAGAAGGAATTTTGTGACTTGAACCAGATAACTTACAACAGTAGAAACATAATCTGTGCAATTGGCCAGGAAATATTCAATCGCTCTTAGCCCCACCTGATGTCGGATTGAAGAGTACAATGCGACTACATCTACTGTCAACCAACACTCGTTTTGTTTGCATTGAAAAGTTTCAAACCTTTGAAGTACCTGTTTTGTATCTTTGAGATGACTTGGAAGTTTCAAATCTAATGGTTGGAGTATACTGTCCAACCACTCAGACAATTTTTCACGAAGTGAGCCAATACCGGAAACTATGGGCCGACCTTTGACATCTTCCAAAGATTTATGTATCTTTGGAAGGACATGAAAAATTGGAGTAATTGGTTGCTGAACATACAAAAAATTTAAAGTGTCTTGATCTATATGACCAGCTGCTAGACCTTTGTCTAATAACAACTTGAGCTGTGCTCTAAAGGCAATAGTGGGGTTATAGTTTAATAAAATATAATCATCCTTATTATTCAGTTGTCTCATTATTTCATTAATATAGGAAGATTTTTGCCACACCACCACACTACCGCCCTTATCTGCAGTTTTTATTACCAACTCAGGGTTATTCTTGAGAGAGTCTAAAGCCAACTTCTCTTCAGTAGTTAAATTGTGGGCAACTTGTCTTGGCTGGAGTAACAGGCTCACTAGGTCTGATTCAACTCTTTTTTGGAAATTCACCAAAACTTCCCCTCTAGAATGAATTGGGTAAAAAATAGATTTCGGTTTGAATCCCACATGTGAGTCCGTCACTCTGTCCCAATTATTGCTCTCATGATCTAAATCTGTCAAATTTTGTATGTCAGTAAACTCAGTAAAAGTTAGACTTGTCCCTATAGAGTTCTCATCAATTAAATAAGAATCAGTATTCATTGATCCACTAGAAATTTGTGCTTGGGTGGATGTAAAATGTTTTTTAAGGGTGAGTTGTCTGATTAGTTTGTTAACATCCACTAAGGTCTGGAATAAATTGAATTTTGATGTGGGTACGAATCCTAAACCAAGACTCAGTTTCACTAAGTATGTAATTACTAAGGTTTATCACATTATTATTTTGTGAGATTTCACTGCCATTTACACTGCATATTTGTTCTGACCTCGACCTCTCCTCAACTGATATCTTGTTTGATTGTGTGCTGTGGTGTTTCCTCTTGATGCCCCCCCTCCTCGTCCTCTTGTGGGATTCATTGGAGGATTCTGAAAAACCTGGTCAAGTTCAGAAACTGAATTGCCTGTATTATCAGTATGAACTATAGGAGTAGAATATTTGTTTTTGTCTTTACTTTTAGTACCAGGTTGTCCCTCACTGGACAAATTTGAAAACCCCACAGTTTTTTTGGGGAGAGTGTTCTTTAGAATGGGTCTTAAGGTGCTGTTACCACTGTGTTCTGGTTCTGATTGATAATCTTCCCCTGAATCTGTGCCATTGCTAGTATTACTGCCATGACTTCTACTCCTGTTATGTCGGGGACCCCTACTCCTAGATCCACCTCTGTTTTTTCTTTGCCATATGTAAACCTTGCCAGAATTGTAGTCTGCCTGGTCTCTTATATATTTACTGTATTTAGTCAGGGTTAACTCTTTCTTTAGTGTGGCTATTGTTTCTTTTAGCATTATATCAAAGTCCTTATACTTGCTATCTAAGGTGCACGGATCAAGTTCAGATTGGAGTGTAATGATTTCTTCCCTGACCTTCAAAAGTTGACTATCTTTAAATTCTATAATGAAAGACATTAATTTAAAGGAGCACTAAATTTTCCATTGAAGTAAGGGAATAAAAGTCATTAGACTCCTCAGTGCTTGCTAGGGCTTCAGTCATTTCAAGTCCAATAAATATCAAAATTTATGAAAATCAATCCAATAGATAGAAGAAAAGGTTAATATCACACTGTGTCTTTAAATTTCGTAAGTCATAAGAAAAGGTATGACAAAGATTAAAACAAAGTCCAGGTTAATCCAAAGTATTCCAATATGGCACAAATAAATGTAGTCAATGTATATATATATATATATATATATATATATATATATATATATATATATATATATATACACATATACACACACACACACACACACACAGACAGAGACACATCTGTTGCAGAATGACATCTGTACAACACACACACACATCCATATATATATATATATAACAACATTTTAAATTAGGGGGAGATAAAAGGCGAGTTTAAAATCCTCCACTACGCACAAAATATAGAAAAAATAACTCATTGTGTAGTTCATTAACAAATCTAGACAGGCCCAGAGGCTTGTTTTCCCACAGAAAACCTCTGAATTACATTGTTTCCAATACAGCAAAGGATTCTGGGTAAGAAATGCAAAAAGTACACCATGACACACCTTTTTACTTCAGTCTGCTTTTCAGCAGGTTCCCTTTACGCCAAAGTATCGCTGTTTACACAGCTTATAAACTTAGCTAGGGTTAGTGCAGTGATTCATAACCATCCCAGGACAGACTGTTTCGTGGTTTTTGCCACTCATCAGCTGGGAGTAGGTTAGAATCACTGCTGGGTGAAGTTGATTCCGGGCAGAATACAACAACATTTTAAATTAGGGGGAGATAAAAGGCGAGTTTAAAATCCTCCACTACGCACAAAATATAGAACCTGCTGATGAACAATGGTTCACTGTGTATATTACTCGTATACTCTTCTAATTCAATGTTGTCACTATGCTTAGTTTTCTCGATAAAATGGTTTCTTTCTAAATTTCGAGCTCTTTCTAAACAATGGTCAAGGAGATCCCTAGGGTAGCCCTTATCTATAAAAGGTTGGTATAAAATTGTGCTTTGTACTTCAAAGGTATCAGAATTTGAACAATGTCTGCAAATTCTTTTAAACTGGCTAAAAGGGATATTCCTCTTCAATCCCATATAATGGTTGCTGGAAAATTCTAGATATCTATTGCTATCTACTTTTTAAAAAAAGGTTTGAGTTATAATCTTTCCAGTCGTATCCCAACTCATTAGGAAATCTAAGTATTCTATGGATACACTTTGGATATTTGCTGAAAAAGTCAGACCCATGAGATTATCATTAAGGGATTGAACTAGGTTGTTTGCCTGAGAGGCGTCTCCTCTCATTATAAATATCAAATCATCAATATAACGTCCATAGTATACCAGGTTCGCCCCATATACAGAAGAATAAATATATTCCTTTTTGAAAAAAAACCCATGTATAGGTTTGCAAAACTCGGGGCGAACCTGGTACCCATGGCCGTACCTTTCACTTGCAGAAAAAATGTATCTTGATAAATAAAATAATTATGTTTTAAAATAAATTCAATACCTTCTGCTATGAACTCTTTTTGTGATGCTGGCATGTATAGATCTTTATTTAGAAAAATGGAGACTGCATTGATACCCATTTCATGGGGGATATTGGAATACAATGAACTCACATCACATCACATCACTTCATAAAGATGCAAAAAATCCCCCCGGTCGCCCTATAATAGCAGGCATCGGCAATTTGACATATAATCTTTCATACTATTTAGATCAGTACTTACAAAAATATGTTTGTACATTACCTTCTTATATCAAAGATAGTACTCATCTTATTTACCAGCTTAGAAATATCACTAACAGTGGTGATCTAATATGGATCACATGTGATGTGAGTTCATTGTATTCCAATATCCCCCATGAAAAGGGTATCAATGCAGTCTCCATTTTTCTAAATAAAGATCTATACATGCCAGCATCGCAAAAAGAGTTCATAGCAGAGGGTATTGAATTTATTTTAAAACATAATTATTTTAATTATCAAGATCATTTTTTTCTGCAAGTGAAAGGTACGGCCATGGGTACCAGGTTCAACCCCAGTTTTGCAAACCTATACATGGGCATTTTTGAAGAGGAATATATTTATTGTTCTGTATATGGGGTGAACCTGGTATACTATGGACGTTATATTGATGATTTGATATTTATAATGAGAGGAGACACCACTCAGGCAAACAACCTAGTTTAATCCCTTAATGATAATCTCATGGGTCTGACTTTTTCAGCAAATATCCAAAGTGTATCCATAGAATCCTTAGATTTGCTTTTGAGTTGGGATGCGACTGGAAAGATTATCACTCAAACCTTTTTTTAAAAAGTAGATAGCAATAGCTATCTAGAATTTTCCAGCAACCATTAAATGGGATGGATGAGGAATATCCATTTTAGCCAGTTTAAAAGAATTTGCAGAAATTGTTAAAATTCTGATACCTTTGAAGTACAAAGCACAATTTTATACCAACGTTTTATAGATAAGGGTTAGCACCTAGCAAAACAGTTAAACATTGTCATTTTATCAAAGAAAATAATTCAAAAATTAGATCTAATTTTTTGGGGCTTATCGGCTCATATAAATGTGGAAAAAGGGGCTGTAATGCTTGCAAATATTTACTTACCAAAAAATCTTATAAATCAAATATTACTGGGGAAGAATTCAAAATTTCCAATCGTTTTAGTTGTGAGTCAAGCTATGTGGTTTACTTATTAGACAGTATTTGTGGGGTTCAGTACGTAGGTGGCACCATCAGAAAAGTATGTACCCATTGGGGTGAACATTTTCGCAACTGTAAAAACTGTAAGAAAAACAAAATTAAACACAGTGTACCGAACCATTGTGAAATGATACGCAATGGTGAATCTGATATTTTTAAGATTTATCCCTATTGATTATGTTCCCCCTTCTACCGACTATGATCGGCTTGTTAAACTCGGACAGCGAAAGACCTACTGGATACAAAGATTTGGAAGACGGCTGTTTGACGACCTGAGTCCAGATTTGCCGGGTTGAACATACGGAGATCCACAGTGAACTGATTGCTGCATAAATGTCAGTCTGCCTGACAGCATCTTATTCGTTTAAGATACCACTATTCTTGTGAGTAGTTTTTATTCATCTTGATACATATCCCATTTGTAATTACAAATTACACTATGAGACACCCTTTGTCTTTTTCTTCATCCTAGTATCTTTTGAACCATTACACCGTGGGACACAAGAGGAGCTTGCCGACTTATTTCAACCACAAGAGACTTTCACATTATCTTTGGGACAATCACACATGACAAGATATTTATCATATTTTTTCTGTTCCTAGTACATTTTATAATTGATTTTATTATTGATTTGATTGTTTGGTTATACTTTTGAGTATTCGGAACCTGCACACAATTTTTACATATACACCAACTGTATCACTTTTTTGTAAATACCACTGTATTTCACTTTTTATTTGACACTCGCTTCCTCTTAGATATTCCTGTCAGACTATCTTTACTATAATATCTCATATCTAGATTATAATAGATAATCTGTCTGCACAGTATTTTACAATACAATGAAATGAGGTAGCAACATCATTAAAGACAATACCACAGCAAATAGAATAAATTATCCACTACACAGGAAAGGCATACAACATCAGAGATTCTTATTGTTAAAAAAGAAGAAATAAGTTGAGATAAAGGGCCTAAATAGGTCATTTAAAAAAATGTTTTTGGGAGTAGCAAAAAATGTTTTTTGTTGGAAGTTACAAAAAAAAACTGCCAATTCAGATGTGTGTTTAATCCTCTAGGGATTAGTGATTCCAAGTTGTAGGTCCAACGGGCTTCTTTCTGTAGTAACATTTTATTTCAGTCACCCCCTCTGTTCAGGGGGGGGATGTGATCAATGATCGTGTATTTTAAGTTCTTCACATTATGTTGCAGTTGTTGAAAGTGACGTGCTACCGGTTGTTCTGATGAACCTTTGGTAATTGCGGTCCGAATTGCAGACCGATGTTTGGCCATGCGTGTCCAAAGATCGTCACAAGTCTTGCCTACATAAAAGAGTCCACAAGTACAGTGCAATAGATACACAATGTATGTAGTTGTACATGTAAGTTGAATCCTGCGCTTATAACTCTTTCTCCTATAAGGATGGGAGAAAGAGGATCCAGTAATCAGGCCCCCACACGTAGTACAGCCTAAGCACCGGTAAACTCCTGGTTTCTTCGTGTCAAGCCATGTAGATCTAGTAAAACAATGGACCAGGTCCGTTTTAATGAGAATGTCCCATAAGGACCTGTCTCTCTTAAAGTCTATTCGAGGTGGCGACATATTTTGTAGTGGCAAAGATGGATCCGAGTTTATAATATCCCAGTGTTTGCGTAATGCTTGTCCTATCCCCCTCTTGTCACCAGTATATGTCGTGACAAAAGTAATTCTGTTATCCATGTCTTTTATATGTTCAGTATTAGGGGACTCCAAGAGTGTCTCTCTTTGTTTTTTTAGGAGGTTCACTGGATAGCTTCATTGTTGAAAAACCGACATTCCATCTCTATCAATTGAGAGTCTCTGCTTGTAATTTCAGTATTGTTCCTTAGGACTCTCTGTAACTGCGATTTTGGGAGTGCTTTTTTAAGTGCAGGGGGGTGGCAACTGGTGAAGTGTAGCAAAACATTGTAATCCGTTTCTTTTTGATATAATGCAGAATGTATCTTTCCAATTTTCTTGTACAACCGTACATCCAAGAAGTCAATTTGTGACTGATCATGTTGCATTTTAAATTTTAATGCTTCGATCATTGATGGAATTCAGTTCAGTAAACCATCTCTCTAGTTCCTGTTTTGTTCAGGTCCAAATGACAAACAGATCATCAATGTACCTTCTGAAATATCTAATCTCTTTACTTTTAAACAGGTCGGTGCCGATCTCTTCGAAAATGGACATAAATAAATTTGCGTAGGATGGGGCCACATTGGACCCCATCACCGTCCCTTTTAGCTGCGAGAAGAATTGATTCTTGAATCGGAAGCAGTTGGTACTTAAACAAAATTTAAGAAGGTATAGAAAGATTTCAGGAGGTGGTCCCACATAGTGATATCTTGAGAGTTGTTTTGCAATTGCATAGAGTCCTTCAGCATGTGGGATGACAGTATATAGACTTGTTATGTCAAGCATAACCAAGATGTCATCCTCATCTAATCCACTCAATGATCGAATCTCTAAGGTAAGAGGGCATGTTCCTGACCAGTGGTTGGAGAAAAGAATCCACAAATGTAGCTATAGGTTGTTGGATGGAGCCAATAGCGGAGATAACTAACACGCAGATGTTATATCCACATAGCGGACAGGAGATGTCGCTGTGTTCTGGTACTGTAGGAGATATCCTACACACAGTTGTTGCCATTCCTTGTGTGGGATTTTGGTCTTACATATATTCTTATCTCCTCCACTTTGGGCTTTTATGAAGTACAGATCGTACTCTGGAGCTGTCTCTTGTTTACTGCCGTTACTATGGCAACGTATTGTGACGATTATTCTACAATCTGGTAGTAGATGGCTATTGTATGACTTTGCCCCATACTTGTTTACATTTGTATTTGCTGGTTATGATTGTATTTCACATTTGTATATACTTTGTAAGTATTATTTCACTTTTTATTTTTAGACGTCTGGAGACATGTTGCCCGGGGTGATGACGTCACTGGAGGGGCGGGTCTACCCGGGAGAGCATGGATTCCAGCGCCCTGGTGTTTTTTACAAATAAGGTGGAGGGTAAGTTTATCCGTACACTTTTATGTCTGAGGAGAGACTTATTGTCCGAAAACGTTCACAGTAAATTGACTACTTTTGCAACAAATTCCCTTGGAGTGCACTCTGTTTATTCCTATATCTATATATATATATATATATATATATATATATATATATATATATATATATATATATATATATATATATATATATATATATATATATATACACATACACACATTTGTTGCAGAATTTGGGCTGTAGAACACACACACATCTGTTGCAGAATTTGAACTGTAGAACACACACACACACACACACACACACATCTGTTGCAGAATTTTAGCTGTAGTTCACACACACATCTGTTTCAGAAATTGAGCTGTAGAACACACACACACAAACACACATTTTTTATGTCAATCTATGGGAGTGTTTTTCAACTGCATTCCCCAGGGCACATCAACAAGCTAGATTTTTATGACATCTAACATAAAGCACAAGCTAAATAATGAGCAACTATGGTTTCTTATCTGCTCTCAAACATTAGCTAGAGTTGAAAACAATTATCTATGGAGCCCATTCACTTAAGACTGGATTGCGGAGTGAGCTTAAATACATTTTAGACTTGTACTGATATTTTCTCATGGGGTCATATTGACTACTGGCACTTTTAGCATGCACTCACTGGATTTGTGCAAAATGTGTTTTATTGGCACACAAGAGTACAGTGACGTTTCGGGGATTTCACCCCTTCATCAGACTAAATGAATATGTGAGCGAAAAACAGTGCTTTTAACAGGTGCTAAACCCTACCCCTAATCAGAGAAGAACTGCCCATATACCTCATCATGTGTATCACATAATTGATAAACAACAAAATAATAGCATAGATTCAGTACAATGAAACCTGCAATGAATGTTTAAAAAATAAAAGTAAATGAATAAATAAAAAGAGCAGTATAAGTGCACAAAGTGAAATAATGATATAATGTTATAAATCAAATGATTAGAGCTCTCTCTCCTCTAGTACAATTAAACAAGATCATCTGGGTTGCCTAAATACATCATGGCAATAAACTCCCCTCATTGACATAAACCATCATGTCTATCACAGACAAATGTTATATTACAATTTTAGAATCAAATTCACCAGATAGGATTTAGAGAATGGATACTCTTACCACACTCGATCTGCCATACTGAGAATGCCACATGTGTAAAAGGTGGGCGTTACCTACAGGAGGTCATCTGGCATCACAGAATGCATCAGTCAATCGCTAGTAAATTCGCCATGGGGGTGTATAGTATACAAAGTACATGCTGATTTATGCTGCAATAAATATATATATATCATTGATCTGATCATACATAAACACTTCAAGTAATCATGTAGAACTGCCTCCCACTCTACACCACTTAGTCAGACTTAGGAACACGCATTATAGATGCCTGTATCCAGGTTTGATAGATAGTCAGGTGTTTATCCAGCAGCTCATGACAGTAAATGTAGCTAGCAGCTATTCTTGTGTATCCCCATGATATTGTGAAGTGGGGAGAGGTTCAGATATCCATCATGTTTTACGAGTGTTGGCTAGTATGCTACAGAGGGTAATGTGAGGAGTAGGTAGATATGTTGCTATGTGGGTATTGACTGTAGTTCGTCATATTTATAGTAACAAAAAAATGACATATTAGCCCTCATATATGACTGCCCCACAGTGACAGGCTTGTTAATCTATGTAACAACAGGGTGATAACATAGCATTAGAAGTAAGCTGATAAAGATAGTTATTATGAGTGACATAAATTTACCTACATATTCAGAAGTGTAAAAGATCAATAGTATATATACTGAGAACATCAGTTATCACAAAAAACAAACAAATAAAAGGAATTAATTATCAGTCATCATATAGTGGAGAGTCCTCATATATACAAGCGGAGTAGAACCTGACTGCTTCTATTTGATTGTTCAGTCCATTGGGGTATAAGGTATTAAGTTTAAAAATCCACTTTGATTCGATCTGTAGAAGATGTTGGTTTATATCCCCTCCTCTATTTAGGGGTGATACGTGATCAATAAGAATACATCTTACATCACTCACCGTATGCTTGCATTGCATAAAGTGCCTAGCAACAGGTAAGTCACTTTTCTGTTTTTCAATGGCTTCTCGGATAGAGTATCTATGATTTGCCATTCATGTGCGGATGTTGTCGCTGGTCTTCCCAATATAACATTTTCCACATGTACAATTCAAAAGGTATATTACATGTGAAGTGGTACATGTGAGAAAGAACTTTATATAAAATCTGTGATTCGTGTGGGGATGTCTAAACTGAGTCCCTTGGATCATAGAATTGCACGTAGTGCATTCTAGGCACTTGAAACATCCTTTCTTCTTATTTCTTAGCCAGTTCTTTTGTTGATAGCAGTGGTCTGGATCCGTTAGCATTAATTGGTCACTAAGTGATCTGCCTTTCTTGTATGCAAACATTGGTGGTCCATAATCTTTAAAGGGTAATGTTGGATCAGTATTAACGACCGTCCAGTGTCGTTTCAGGTCCTCATTGATGTTTCTTTTTTTTTTTAGCATCTGCACCGCTGACAAGGGCGGGGTAGTTGTGATTTTCAATTATCAGGATTACAGAGACCAACAGGTGTACCGTAGGCTGACCAACAAGTGTACCATAGTCTGGATACAAATCCTACCAACATTTTTCAGAAGACTATTGAAGGGATGCTCAAAAAAGCACTTCAAGATGGACACATAACTGACAACACCTATAAATATCAGTATATGGAGAATCCAATTTGCCCAATCCTATACACGTTGCCAAAGATACACAAATCCCTGGACAGACCACCAGGATGTCCTATAGTGTCTGCCAGAGACTCAATCTTATCACCCCTAGCAATGTACATCAACTTTTTTCTACAGCCTTGTGAAACAAGGATGTCCTCTTTTCTCAGAGACTCCTCCCAACTAATTGAAGAATTGATGAAGGGTCATTACACTTCAGAAACAAACAGCTTATTGGTCACAGCAGATATAAATAGTCTATATACAATCATACCACACAAGCTGGGAACACAAGCAGTGCAAAAATCTCTCCTCAATACACCATACATTGGTCCTCCGATTGATATCTTACTGGAAATTGTGACATGTTGTCTACAGATGAATTACTTCAAATTTGAAACAAAATATTATCTACAAACTTTGGGAACGGTGATGGGGTCTAATATGGCCCCATCATACACCAATATCTTCATGGAGGAATAAGAATTGGATATTATGAGGATTATCTATCAACCACAGGTATCGTCGATACATAGATGACCTGTTCTTCATATTGAATGGGACAGCTCAAGGACTGGAAAAATGGTTTGAAGAACTGAATGCATTACAACATCCGATTAAATTCAAACTTCAGTATCATGAAGCTCCCTACAAGCTCCCTAATTAACCCCTTCACTGCTGGGCATAATACAGGTCTGGTGCGCAGCGGCATTTAGCGGCCTTCTAATTACCAAAAAGCAACTCCAAAGCCATATATGTCTGCTATTTCTGAACAAAGAGGATCCCAGAGAAGCATTTACAACCATGTGTGCCATAATTGCAGAAGCTGTTTGTAAATAATTTCAGTAAGAAACCTAAAGTTTGTGAAAAAGTGAACTTTTTTTTTTAATTTCATCGCATTTGGCGGTGAAATGGTGACATGAAATATAGCAAAATGGGCCTAGATCAATACTTTGGGTTGTCTACTAAAAAATATATATACATGTCAAGGGATATTCAGGGATTCCTGAAAGATATCAGTGTTCCAATGTAACTATCGCTAATTTTGAAAAAAAAAAAATGGTTTGGAAATAGCAAAGTGCTACTTGTATTTATTGCCCTATAACTTGCAAAAAAAGCAAAGAACATGTAAACATTGGCGCCTAGATTACAAGTCTTGCGTTAGCCTTAAAAAGCAGCATTGAGAGGTCCCAACGCTGCTTTTTAACTCCCGCTGGTATTACGAGTCTTGCAGGTACAGGTGTACCGCACACTTTTTTTCCGCGTTTCGAGCATACCGCAAATCCACTTACGTAAATTGCGTATCCTATCTTTTCAATGGGACTTGCATAACGCCGGTATTACGAGTCTTGGAAAAAGTGAGCGGTACAGCCTCTCCTGTCAAGGAGATTTAAAAGTCAGTAGTTAAGAGTTTTATGGGCTAACGCCGTAACATAAAATTCTTAACTAAAGTGCTAAAAAGTACACTAACACCCATAAACTACCTATTAACCCCTAAACCGAGGCCCCCCTCCCACATCGCAAACACTTAAATAAAATTTTTAACCCCTAATCTGCCGACTGGACATCGCCGCCACTTTAATAAATATATTAACCCCTAAACCGCCACACTCCCGCCTCGCAAACACTAGTTAAATTTTATTAACCCCTAATCTGCCGTCCCTAACATCGCCAACACCTACCTACAATTATCAACCCCTAATCTGCCGCCCCCAACGTTGCCGCCACTATAATAAAGTTGATGTAAAATACCTTTAAGACAGATCCCTCCTACTAATAACCAAACCCTATTTAACCTATCATTACCATATCCACCTTGCCTGTTAATTGTTGTTCTACGCTCAGTTAGCTCTGTGAAGAGTCAGCTCTATTTCATAGTTTTATTTCCAGGTCCTTGGTAGAATTCACCTCTGATTTTTTACCAGTGTTAACTACCTTTTTCTCCATCAACTACTTGTGGATGCACAAACCAACTTTATCGCAGTCTCCATATTATCTCATCCTGTACCGGCAACTGCAGCTTCTTCTCAGTACTATCAGTAGCGGTTCATTCAGAACTCCTTACCGCAACCGGAAGTGAGTCACACTCTCACCGGCTTCACTTTCCTCCACACGCTGACGGACGAACTTCTCCCCAACTCGATCTCCTGACTAAGGTATCAAACAGCTCAATTGGGTCTGAAGTCGGTAAGCACATTCACGGTAATCCTCTAAGGATCCCAGTTCTCTACTTTGATACTTGTGACTGAATCACCAAATATTACCTGTGCTATTCTACTGGATGAATGTATGACTATTGTATATATTTTATTCCGGTGTGAGTGTGTGAAGATTGTTTGCCAAACTTGCTGAAACCTCTAACATTGTGATAATGGTTATGCTGCACTAAAGCTAAAATTAGTTTTCAACCAGACAGCAGAGATCAAAATCTGCAACCTAACACTGCTTATTAGAAAGTCTCTGTATTAATGTGCACTTGCTTTCTTTATATTCAGTGTTATTTATATAACTGTTCCTACGACTAAAAAGCTCACAGTTACTGATCTTAGTAAAATCAAATACTTTGCTGAGACAAATAACACAAGAACAACAAAACCAATTTTACATTGGTCAGAGCATTACAGTATTAACAGGCCAAAAGACTACCTGTTTGTTTAACTCTTTAAGTCATGGAACCACAAGAGATTCAGAATGAGTTCAATAATATACATCAAAAATTGGACTACCTTGCACGTGGCTTAACAGAGGTGCAAGCAGAGAATACTGCACTAAAAGCATTAATTAAATACTGTTTAACCCCTAAAGAGCAGGCAATTCCTGAACCTCAAATTCAGCCTCCCACACCTTTTGCAGGTAAACGTTCTGCCTTTAGGGATTTTAAAAATGCGTGTAATTTACTTTTCACTATGAGACCTAGGACTTACCATAGTGAGAAAATCAAAGTTTGCACAACTATTTCCTACTTACTTGGGGAACCTAGAACATGGGCCAATAGGCTATATGAAACTAATGATCCCGTATTAGATTCTTTACAGGACTTTTTTTCTGCTATGTCTATCTTATATGAAGACACAAACATTCAGATTAATGCAGAGTCTAAATTACGTGCTCTTAAACAAGGCAAACAAAGTGTTGAGGAATACATCACTGATTTTCAGATGTGGGCTTCAGACTCACAATGGAATGAGGTTAGCCTCAGAAATCAGTTTAGGTTGGGACTATCTGAGAGTCTAAAGGATGAACTTTCACGCCTTGAAATGCCTGACTCTTTATCAGCTCTCATAAAGATTTGCATCACTCTTGACAGACGCTTAAGAGAACGTAAAGCAGAGAGATCACTTTATGAGACAGTCCCAAGACGCTCATACCCCACACCTGTAACACAAGAAAAGAGCTCCTCCAATCCTGTACCCATGGAAATAGGAGCTATAAGGGGTCCTCTTTCGTCAGAGGAAAAGATAAGACGAAGGTTATCAAATCTCTGCCTTTATTGTGCACATAAAGAACACTCAGTGAGTGATTGTCCGTTGTTAGCTAAACAAAGAAAGGGTAAGACAGTATTTGTTAAACACATAGATAACACCTCAAAGACACAACATCTAACTATTCCCCTTTCTTTACAGTGGGATCAAGACAACCTACAGACTGAAGGACTGATAGATTCTGGGGCGACTGGAATATATATTGACACTGATTTTGTAAATAGAAATAAAATACCCACTGTGTGCAAAGCAAATCCAGTTTTTGTCAAGTTAATTGATGGCACTTTCATTCAGAAAGGACCAATCACTCATCATACCATACCTCTCCTATTAACCACATCTAACATACACACTGAATATGTCACATTCGACAAAATTCCTATAGCACAACATTCAGTTATTTTGGGTTATACATGGTTAGTGACTCATAATCCTCTAATTGATTGGACACAAAACACTGTAAAGCTAAATTCACCCTATTGTTCTAAGACTTGTTACCCCCAGGTTTCCATTGCTACTATGGAACAGGGTATTCCATGTGTTTATCAGGATCTGGCAGACGTATTTGATTTGAAAGAAGCTGAAAATCTACCACCGCATAGGACATTTGACTGCCCCATTGATATTATTCCAGGTTCTCAAATACCTCATGGCAAAATATACCCAATGAATCAAAACGAGCTACAAGATTTACGTACCTATTTGGATGATAATTTAAGAAAGGGGTTTATTACACACTCTACCTCTCCCGCAGCCGCTGGGATTTTTTTTGTAAAAAACAAAGATGGAACTTTACGTCCCATCATCGACTATAGAGCCTTAAACAAGATTACAATAAAGAACCGTTACCCTCTCCCTTTAATACCCGAGCTATTAGAAAGACTTACAGGAGCCACGGTATTTTCAAAGCTGGATCTAAAAGGAGCATACAATCTAATCCGTATCAAGAAGGGTGATGAGTGGAAGACCGCTTTCCGCACCAGATACGGACTATTCCAATACAACGTTATGCCCTTCGGATTATGTAATGCTCCGGCAACCTTCCAGCATTTCATAAATGAGATTTTCCATGATCTCACTGATGTTTGTGTAATCATCTATTTGAATGATATCTTAATATATTCTAAAGACATGACCGAACATGAGAAACACGTACGTTGGGTTTTATCTAGACTTAGACAAAACAAGTTATATGCTAAGTTGGAGAAATGTATCTTTCATACATCTGAAATAAAATTTTTGGGATACATTCTAAAACCTAACAAAATTGAGATGGATCAACAAAAGATCCAGGCAATTATAGATTGGCCAGAACCCTCTACTGTACGATCACTCCAGAGGTTTCTGGGGTTTGCAAATTTTTACAGGAAATTTATTAAAGGATTTTCCTCCGTAGTAAAACCCCTTACACAACTGACTAGTATCAGACACAAATTCCATTGGACAGAAGAGTCCAAAGAAGCTTTTAATAAGCTCAAAAACTTTTTACTTCAGCTCCAGTTTTAACCTTACCAGATTACAACCAACCATTTATATTAGAAGTAGATGCTTCCAATTCTGGAATTGGAGCTGTACTATCACAACAAAACAAGGAGACTAATCAGATTCATAGTATAGCATTTTATTCCAAGACCTTCTTACCAGCAGAGAACAATTACTCTATTGGTGACAAAGAGTTACTAGCTATAAAACGCTCGCTAGAACATTGGAGACACCTATTAGAAGGTACAAAAGAACCCTTTCTAATTTACACTGACCATAAAAACCTTGAATACTTGAGGACCAATAAGACTCTTTCTTCCCGTCAAGTACGGTGGACACTTTTCTTGGATCGCTTTAATTTTCTGATTACATACCGGCCAGGTATAGCAAATGTAAAAGCTGACGCTTTATCAAGACAGTTTGATTCCAACCTACCATTAAGTATCACAACATCAATTATACCAGAAGAAAAGATTCTGGGTACACCTACTAACTTAGAGACTGAGATTCTAACCGCTCTACAAACTGAGATACATATACCCCCAGAGTGTATCAAGGATCCTACAACAGGATTATTCTATAACAAGGGAAGGTTATTCATCCCTGAGTCTCAACGACAGATTATATTAAACAACACTCATGACAATTTGTTGTCTGGACATACAGGAATTCAAAAGACTATTGAGTTGACTAAACGAAATTTTTGGTGGCCTCAGATGGAAAAGACTATTACTGATTACATCATTGGCTGTGACGTCTGTGCTAGAAACAAGCTTGAACACAGGAAACCTATTGGTTACTTAACATCGCTACCAATACCTGATAGACCATGGAGTACCATATCCATGGACTTTATTGTTGAATTACCAGAGTCACAACATTACAATACAATATTCGTTGTAGTAGACCAATTAACCAAACTTGCTCATTTCACACCACTGAAGGCTCTTCCCACTGCTTACATAACAGCAAAAGCCTTCATCAGAGCTATAGTCCGGTTACATGGTTTACCAACAACCATTATAACTGACAGGGGTACTCAGTTTACCTCCGCTTTCTGGAGATAACTCTGTAAATTACTAAAGATTTATACACGTTACTCTACAGCATTCCACCCTCAGACCAATGGTCTAACTGAACGGTTAAATCAAACATTAGAACAGTACCTCAGGTGTTATATTACACATTTACAGGATGATTGGGTAGCATACCTACCCATGGCAGAATTCTCATACAACAACTCTGTGTCCTCCTCAACAAAGATGACTCCATTTTTTGCCACATACGGTTTTCACCCCACATCAATCACTCTATCAAACACTCCAGTCAACTCCCCAGGTGCTACAACTTATATCACTACATTACAAGATCGCTTAGAACAAATAAAGACACACCTCGTTCAAGCTAAAGACTGACAAAAACATTATTATGACCAGAGACATCGACCCTCACCAGATTATAAGTTAGGTGATCAAGTACTCTTATCCACTAAGTATTTGAGGTTTCAGATACCTAGTAAAAAATTAGCAAATCAGTTTATAGGACCATTCCTGATAGACAAAATCATCAATCCCAATGCAGTGCGACTAAAACTACCAAGACATTACAAGATTCATAACACTTTTCATGTCTCTTTATTAAAACCTTACACTTCGGACCAAAACAGATTGCACTTGGTAGATCCTCCTCCCCTGCTCTCAAACAGTCAAGAAGACTTCGAGGTCGAAAGTATTTTAGACTCTCGTATTAGGAGAAAGAGATTAGAGTATCTCATCCAATGGAAGGGTTATGGACCAGAGGAGAATTCTTGGCAGCTTCACTCTGAGGTTACTGCTCCAAGACTTCTTAGGCGCTTCCATCTGCGTTACCCCTCTAAACCTCATCCTGAATCACCGGGGGTGATTCTTTAACGGGGGGGAGATGTAATATACCTTTAAGACAGATCCCTCCTACTAATAACCAAACCCTATTTAACCTATCATTACCATATCCACCTTGCCTGTTAATTGTTGTTCTACGCTCAGTTAGCTCTGTGAAGAGTCAGCTCTATTTCATAGTTTTATTTCCAGGTCCTTGGTAGAATTCACCTCTGATTTTTTACCAGTGTTAACTACCTTTTTCTCCATCAACTACTTGTGGATGCACAAACCAACTTTATCGCAGTCTCCATATTATCTCATCCTGTACCGGCAACTGCAGCTTCTTCTCAGTACTATCAGTAGCGGTTCATTCAGAACTCCTTACCGCAACCGGAAGTGAGTCACACTCTCACCGGCTTCACTTTCCTCCACACGCTGACGGACAAACTTCTCCCCAACTCGATCTCCTGACTAAGGTATCAAACAGCTCAATTGGGTCTGAAGTCGGTAAGCACATTCACGGTAATCCTCTAAGGATCCCAGTTCTCTACTTTGATACTTGTGACTGAATCACCAAATATTACCTGTGCTATTCTACTGGATGAATGTATGACTATTGTATATATTTTATTCCGGTGTGAGTGTGTGAAGATTGTTTGCCAAACTTGCTGAAACCTCTAACATTGTGATAATGGTTATGCTGCACTTAAGCTAAAATTCGTTTTCAACCAGACAGCAGAGATCAAAATCTGCAACCTAACACTGCTTATTAGAAAGTCTCTGTATTAATGTGCACTTGCTTTCTCTATATTCAGTGTCATTTATCTAACTGTTCCTACGACTAAAAAGCTCACAGTTACTGATCTTAGTAAAATCAAATACTTTGCTGAGACAAATAACACAAGAGCAACAAAACCAATTTTACATTGGTCCGAGCATTACAGTTATTAATCCCTAAATCTAAATCTAACCCTAACCCTAACACCCCCTAACTTAAATATAATTGAAATACATCTAAATAAATATTCCTATCATTAAATAAATTATTCCTTTTTTAAACTAAATACTTACCTAGAAAATAAACCCTAAGCTAGCTACAATATAACTAATAGTTACATTGTAGCTAGCTTAGGGTTTATTTTTATTTTACAGGCAACTTTGTATTTATTTTAACTAGTACAATAGTTATTAAATAGGTATTAACTATTTAATAACTTCCTAGTTAAAATAAATACAAATTTACCTGTAAAATAAAAACTAACCTAAGCTACAATTACACCTAACACTACACTATAATTAAATAAATTACCTAAATTAACTACAATTAATTACAATTAAATTAAATAAACTAAATTACTAAAAAAAAAAAAAAATTACAGAAAATAAAAAATAATTACAATTTGTTTTAACTAATTACACCTAATCTAATCCCCTTAATAAAATAAAAAATCCCCCCAAAATAAAAAAAAATCCCTACCCTACACTAAATTACAAATGGTCCTTAAAAGGGCTTTTTGCGGGGCATTGCCCCAAAGTAATCAGCTCTTTTACCTGTAAAAAAAAATACAATACCCCCCAACATTACAACCCACCACACACACACCCAACCCTACTCTAAAACTCACCCAATCCCCCCTTAATAAAACCTAACACTACCCCCTTGAAGATCACCCTACCTTGAGACGTCTTCACCCTACCGGGCAGAAGTGGTCCTCCAGACGGCCAGAAGTCTTCATCCAGGCGGCATCTTCTATCTTCATCCATCCGGAGCGGAGTGGGTCCATATTCAAGACATCCGAAGCGGAGCATCCTCTTCATTTAACGGCGACTGGAACAATGACGAGTCCATTAAAAGACGTCATCCAAGATGGCATCCCTTCAATTCCGATTGGCTGATAGAATCAGCCAATCGGAATTAAGGTAGAAAAATCCTATTGGCTGATCCAATCGGCCAATAGGATTGAGTTTGCATTCTATTGGCTGTTCCAATCAGCCAATAGTATGCGAGCTCAATCCTATTGGCTGTTCTAATCAGCCAATAGGATTGAACTTCAATCGTATTGGCTGATTGGATCAGCCAATAGGATTTTTTCTACCTTAATTCCGATTGGCTGATAGAATTCTATTAGCCAATCGGAATTGAAGGGACGCCATCTTGGATGACGTCATTTAAAGGACCCGTCATTGTTCTAGTCACCGTCGAATGAAGAGGATGCTCCATGTCAGATGTCTTGAAGATGGACCCGCTCCGCGCCGGATGGATGAAGATAGAAGATGCCGCCTGGATGAAGACTTCTGGCTGTCTGGAGGACCTCTTCTGCCCAGATAGGATGAAGACTTCGGACCGTCTGGAGGACCACTTCTGCCCGGTTGGGTGAAGATGTCTCAAGGTAGGGTGATCTTCAAGGAGGTAGTGTTATGTTTTATTAAGAGGGGATTGGGTGGGTTTTAGAGTAGGGTTGGGTGTGTGGGTGGTGGGTTTTAATGTTGGGGGGTATTGTATTTTTTTTTACAGGTAAAAGAGCTGATTACTTTGGGGCGATGCCCCGCAAAAAGCCCTTTTAAGGGCTATTTGTAATTTAGTATAGGGTAGGGATTTTTTTTTTGGGGGGGGGGGGCTTTTTTATTTTATTAGGGGGATTAGATTAGGTGTAATTAGTTTAAACAAATTGTAATTATTTTAATTATTTTCTCTAATTTAGTGTTTTTTTTCTGTAGTTTATTTAATTTAATTGTAATTAATTGTAGTTAATTTAGGTCATTTATTTAATTATAGTGTAGTGTTAGGTGTAATTGTAGCTTAGGTTAGGTTTTATTTTACAGGTATATTTATATTTATTTTAACTAGGAAGTTATTAAATAGTTAATAACTATTTAATAACTATTGTACCTAGTTAAAATAAATACAAAGTTGCCTGTAAAATAAAAATAAATCCTAAGCTAGCTACAATGTAACTATTAGTTATATTGTAGCTAGCTTAGGGTTTATTTTATAGGTAAGTATTTAGTTTAAAAAAAGAATAATTTATTTAATGATAGGAATATTTATTTAGATGTATTTATATTATATTTAAGTTATGGGGGGTTAGGGTTAGACTTAGATTTAGGGGTTAATAACTTTATTATAGTGGCGGCGACGTTGGGGGCGGCAGATTAGGGGTTAATAATTGTAGGCAGGTATCGGCGACATTGGGGGTGGCAGATTAGGGTTTAATAAATATAATGTAGTGTTTGGCGATTTTGGGGGCAGCAGATTAGGGGTTCATAAGTATAATGTAGGTGGCGGCGGTGTCCGAAGTGGCAGATTAGGTGTTAATAATATAAAGCAGGTGTTGGCGATGTTGGGTGCGGCGGATTAGGGGTTAATAAGTGTAAGATTAGGGGTGTTTAGACTCGGGGTTCATGTTAGGGTGTTAGGTGTAGACATAAATTTAGTTTCCCCATAGGAATCAATGGGGCAGCGTTAGAAGCTGAACGCTGCTTTTTTTGCAGGTGTTAGGTTTTTTCCAGCCGGCTCTGCCCCATTGATTCCTATGGGGAAATCGTGCACGAGCACGTTTTGCCAGCTTACCGCTACCATAAGCAGCGCTGGTATTGAGGTGAGACGTGGAGCTAAATTCTGCTCTACTCTCACTTTTTTGCAACTAACGCCGGGTTTCTAAAGACCCTTAATACCAGCGTTGTCTGTGGTGAGCAGTGAGGGAAAACTGTGAGCTAGCACCGCACACCATTACCGACAAAAACTCGTAATCTAGCCGTGGGTATTTCTAAATTCAGGACAAAATTTAGAAACTATTTAGCATGGTTGTTTTTTGATAGTTTTAGTTGTGTAACAGATTTTGGGGGTCAAAGTTAGAAAAAGTGTGTTTTTTTTCATCATATTTTATCATTATTTTGATAGTAAATTATAAGATATGATGAAAATAATGGTATCTTTAGAAAGTCCAATTAATGGCGAGAAATACGGTATATAATATGTGTGGGTAAAGTAAATGAGCAAGAGTAAAATTACAGCTAAAGACAAACACCGCAGAAATGTAAAAACAGCCCTGGTCCTTAAGGGAAAGAAATTGAAAAATGGTCTGGTCCTTAAGGGGATGGATTCTTGCACTGGGGCCTTGGGATATCTAGTTATGCCTCAGGAGGTGGGAGTGCGCTCTATTGAAATATATAAATATATATATATAAAAATACCAGAGTATAGTTACAGCACTAATGCAAAGTTTCTTGTAATTTTCTCCAGGTGCTCGCTTGCTCCAAGGGTCCTGCAACTCCTACCCAATATACCCAAAGTGAAATAAGAGAATGCAAAAAGCAGCTACATTTCAGGCCTAACTAGCCCTTAGTCCTACAGAGTATTGGTATTTTCCACATAATATAGCACTTGTGTGCTCAATTGTTAAAGTGAATGTAAATTTTGATGCTAAAGTGCCCGGTTTTTAAAACTTCGATTAAAAACAGGGGCACTTTAATTCATAAAAATTTTCATTTCACTCCTGTTGTGAAAATAAACTTACTTTTTAATCTTCACAGCAGCTCCAGCTTCCTCCACCTGTTTCAAAGCCTCTTCCTGGGTCTAAAATGAGGCATCGGCTTCCTCCAATCACAGCAGTGAATCAGACACTGAATCCACCGGGGGGCAAGCTGTGATTGGAGGATGACCTATCAATCATTTCTGACATCAGAAATGGCTTGTGAGACCGGAGGAAGCAGCAGCTGCTGTGAAGTTTAAAAGGTAAGTTTTTTGTCACAACAGGAGTGAAATGTAAATTTTTATGAATTAAAGTGCCCCTGTTTTTAATCAAAGTTTTAAAAACTGGGCACTTTAGCATCAAAATTTACATTCACTTTAAAGGAACACTGAAGCCACATTTTTTCTTTTGTGATTCAGATAGAGCATGCAATTTAAACAACTTTCTTATTTACTCCTATTATCACTTTATCTCCATTGTCTTGCTATCTTTATTTGTAAAAGAAGGTATCTAAGCTAAGGAGCAAGCTAATTTTTGGTTTAGAATCCTGGACAGCAATTGTTTATTGGTGGGTGCATTTATCCACCAATCAGCAAGAACAACCCAGGTTGTTCACCAAAAATGGGCCGGCATCTAAACTTACATTCTTGCTTTTTAAATAAAGATAACAAGAGAATGAAGAAAATTTGATAATAGGAGTAAATTAGAAAGTTGCTTAAAACTGCATGCTCTATCTGAATCACAAAATAAAAATTTGGGTTCAGTGTCCCTTTAACTCTTTCATACACGTATCACATTTCTTAACTGTTACTGCAATCTTAACTGTTACTGCCATCTAGTGGGCATCAATAGTATTACACCATTAATTACAAAAATACCAATAGGATTATAATAATCTAAAATAATAAAATTAAAGATCTGGAGGTCAGGGCGGATGTAGGCAGTTATAAAGTTGTAAAGGTAAATTATCTTAGGGTTCAGAGCCCTGCCTATATTGTGCCCAATGCAATTCTATGATCAAAGGGAAATATGTGGCACAAATCCATGATAGAAAGAAGAGATAAATTAGTGGTCTCTATTCATGTGAGACAGATTAAGTAGTATACATTTTTAAATGCCCATGTGGGAGGGGCTATATTGGAGAAACCATACGCCCCATTAAAGACAGAATAAGTGTTCAAAAATCATCAATTGGAAATAAGGATATGACATTGTCGGTATCTGCTCACTTTGTTACAGCAGGACATACTGTAAGTCAACTAAAATTCCAGATCATAGACCACATTCCTAAATTGAGAAGGGGTGGAAATAATAAGACATCTTATTCAGCATTGCACCAGCAGCTCACAAGAACTGCTGGTGCAACGCCACCCCCTGCAGACTCGCGGCCAATGGGCTGCCAGCAGGGAGGTGTCAATCAACCCGATCGTCTTTAGACCGCTGCTTCATAACTGCTGTTTCTGGTGAGTCTGAAGACTCGCCAGAAACACGGGCCCACAAGCTCCATACCGAGCTTGATAAATGGGCCTCATAGTCTTAAAAATGTTACAGACCACCAAAAACTTAAAAATAAAACCTACAGAAAGTAGGTGTATATTGGTGTGAGTCAAAAACAAAGAAAAATGTATTTTAAAATACAAAAAAAAAAGAAAAAGAAAATCTGATCAAAGTTCATTCACAATGCATCCTTCTGCCTTCTGATATCTATGAATAAATCCCTTCTATTTATTTCTGACTAAATAACCTAAATAAAAGACATATTACGTAAATTCCATTCATACAAACAAATGCTTATGGGTTTTCTCTGTATTTTTATAGAATCATAAAGTAACTACTATGTACATCAATTAAGGATACTTCTCTTTATAGATGTGCATTGTTTTCAAGACATTAAACAAGGTCCATTTTAGGCTTATTTATGGATTAGAATCACATTGTAACCAGCCTTGTTTAATTAGCTCGTTAGCAGCAAGTGTCTGTATGCGACTATCAGGGTAACTAAGAGCTTTACAGTGGAGAGAAGACTTATTAATGCATACTCTGAATGTTTTGCAATGATAGAATGGAGTGATTCTTCCACATAGCAACTAATTGGTGCTTAATAGCAAAAGCAGTGATCTTATATTCATTGACTCTAATTACCTATTTATTGTAGGAGTCAGTAAGTTATGGTGATCTTGGCAAGAGCTCTATAAGTATATGCAGCCCATACACTTATACATTAGATCTGGCAGAAACTGTTTACTGGCTGCCATCTCTTTAGAAACTCCATTGCTGGAATCAACAATCCCCAAGTTCTAACAATGTGCAGCTTGGTTAGTAATTAACTTAAAACGTTTTCACTTCTCCCACTCAGTGAAATGATAGGTCTAAGAGAAGGCCAGTATATGATCTATGTGACAATTCATAATATTAAATCCATTTCTCCAAACTGGTCAATGAATGTAAGTTTGCATGGACCTTCTTAATTGGGGCCACAAAGTAATTTAAATGGAAGAGAAGTTTAGGGTGACTTTTTATACCACAAGTAAATTACATTTTCCATCTAATGCAGTGCAATCACCTGACAGCAGAAGTACTTTTTTTTTTTAAAATTAAGGGTCCCTATTTTGTTGTATTCTATGTGATTAGAGTTCTCTTTAAGGGGCAGTAAATTCAAGAATAAACTCTCATAATTAAGAGCACACATTTTCAGGAAGCTTTCCAATTTAATTGATTTAAATTTGCTTTGCTCTCTTGGTATTCTTTGTTGAAGAGTAAAACTAAGTAGCCTAAAGAAAGTGCATGTGTCTTTATCATTATATGGCAGCAGTGTTTGCAGCAATGTATAACATTGCTACACACATTGTTGCAAACACTGCTGCCATTGAGTTATAAAGACAGATGCACACTACCTAGGTTGAATCTTCAAGAAAAGATAACAAGAAAATGAAGCAAATTTATTAATAGAAGTAAATTGGAAAGTTGTTTAAGATTGTATGCTCTGTCTTAATCATAAAAGCTTAATTTTCACTTTACTGTCCCTTTTATGTTTCCTCTAACTGCCAGTGGGTTAGATTCATCGGCGCTTGAAAGACCGCCGAGAGGCGTCATTGTTAAGCAAAATCATGTTCAAAATTCATTGAGGTTCTTATCACTAATGGGTTTTATACTGTAAAATATTGGCATGTCTGTTTTATTAGGATAAAGTAATCTCACAGGATTGACTGAGCGGTGTCTCGGAAACCTCACTGACGCAAACAAAAGAATGGCCATAGGCATTCTTCTACATACTAGAGGCTTGGTTGGCGTTTTCACCTATCCCTTGTTCAGTCATGTCATAAAGAAGAGATTGGCCTAATAAAGTATCTTGTCTTGTTTTTCTTATTCTTTAAATATCTTTCACTCAAGTTCTCTTTTATTTATATGTTAGAGTGGACTGTATTAAAGAGAGAGTTTTTTTTTTCTTTTTAATTTATGTATAAATAACACACATTGTTATAAAGAAATATCCTGTTATGTATTTATGTTTAAAAAATACAGTAAAAACATTATACAATGAGAGATTAAAGGGACAGTCTAGTCAAAATTAAACTTGCATGATTCACATAGGAAATGCAATTTTAAGCAACTTTCCAATTTACTTTTATCAAATTTGCTTTGTTCTCATGGTATTCTTTGTTTAAAGCTAAACCTTCGGTAGGCTCATATGCTAATTTCAAAACCCTTGAAGTTTTCCGTACATCTCAGCGCATTTTGACAGTTTTTCACAGCTAGACAGCGATATTTCATGTGTGCCATATAGACAACATTGTGCTCACTCCTGTTATTTATGAGTCCGCACTAATTGGCTAAAATACAAGTCTGTTAAAAAAACTGAGATAAGGGGCAGTCTGCAGAGGCTTAGATACAAGGTAATCACAGAGGTAAAAAATATATTAATCATGTGGGTTATGCAAAACTGGGGAATGGATAATAAAGGGATTATTTATCTGTTTAATCAATAAAAATTCTAGAGAAGACTGTCCATTTAAATTACTATAGGCCATAGGGTAGCAAATATACAAAGCAAAAACAATATTCATTTTACAACACAATCTAAAAACAAAAACACGTGCCCAGTCTAGAGACAGAGGGGTATATTTATTAATGTGCGAGTGGACATGATATGATGTAGCGTATCATGTCCGCCACACATCGATAAATGCAGACAGCATACGCTGTCGGCATTTATCATTGAACCAGCAGTTCTTATGAACTGCTGGTGCAATGCCGCCCCCTGCAGATTCGCAGCCAACCGTCCGCTAGCAGGGAGTGTCAACCAATTACGATCGTATTCGATTGGGTTGATTTCCGTCTGCGGCCTTAGAGCAGGCGGACAAGTTATGGAGCAGCTTCTTCATAACTTCTGTTTCCAGCGAGCCTGTTTCCGGCGAGCCCCCTAGAATTTTTCCAAACTCATGATTAGTGTCTGGCCAGACTAAATAGGAGCACAATGCACTTCTTCACCAGGTGTCCAGTTAATTAATATTATTTTATTTTATTAATTTATGTGTCTAGAACTTTTGTGGTGCTGGTTTTCTTGACAGCGGAATTCTTTCTATGCATCAAGAAGTTAACAATTGCGAGATAGATTAAACTTCTTTGATTATGTTAGAGCTAATCTCGTAACTGATGGCTGTGATAAGTGGTGGGTGCAAATTTTATAAATTCCTCTGTGCTGCCTCAATGGGGCATAGAATATGACATAGCCTCTGTTAATATTCATGTTGATATAGTTAAGAAATTATCGCCTAGATTACGAGTCTTGTCGGTAATGCTGTGCGGTGCTAATGAGCAGTTTTTCCTCACCGCTCACCTACAGACAACGCTGGTATTACGGGTTTTTAGAAACCCGGCGTTAACTGCAGAAAAGTGAGCGGAGAGCAAAATTTAGCTCCACATCTCACCTCAATACCAGCGCTGCTTACATTAGCGGTGAGCTGGCAAAACGTGCTCGTTCACGATTTCCCCATAGGAATCAATGGGGGAGAGCCGGCTGAAAAAAAACCTAACACCTGCAAAAAAGCAGCGTAAAGCTCCTAACGCAGACCCATTGATTCCTATGGGGAAATACATTTTATGTCTACACCTAACACCCTAACATGAACCCCGAGTCTAAACACCCCTAATCTTACACTTATCAACCCCTAATCTGACGCCCCCGACATCGCTGACACCTACATTATATTATTAACCCCTAATCTGCCGCTCCGGACACCGTCGCCACTTACACTATACTGATGCCCCCAACATCGCCGAAACCTACATTATATTTATTAACGCCTAATCTGCCACCCCCAATGTCGCCGCAACCTACCTACACTTATTAACCCCAAATCTGCCGCCCCCAACGTCGCCGCCACTATATTAAAGTTATTAACCCCTAAATCTAAGTCTAACCCTAACTCCCCTAACTTAAATATAATTACAATAAATCTAAATAAAATAACTACAATTAACTAAATTATTCCTATTTAAAACTAAATACATACCTATAAAATAAACCCTAAGCTAGCTACAATATAACTAATAGTTACATTGTATCTAGCTTAGGATTTAGTTTTATTTTACAGGCAACTTTGTATTTATTTTAACTAGTTATAATAGTTATTATAGTTAATAACTATTTAATAGCTACCTAGTTAAAATAAAGACAAATTTACCTTTAAAATAAAACCTAACCTATGTTACAATTACATCTAACACTACACTATAATTAAATTAATTCCCTAAACTAACTACAATTAAATACAATTAAATACAATTATATAAAGTACGGAAAAAAACACTAAATTACAGAAAATAATAAAGTTTTTTAAATTAATTACACCTTATCTAATCCCCCTAATAAAATAAAAAAGCCCTACCCTATACTAAATTACAAATAGCCCTTAAAAGGGCCTTTTGCAGGGCATTGCTCCAAAGTAATCAGCTCTTTTATCTATAAAAAAAAGTACAATACCCCCCCAATATTAAAACCCACCACCCACACACCCAACCCTACTCTAAAACCCACCCAATCCCCCCTTAATAAAACCTAACACTAACCCCTTGAAGATCACCCTACCTTGAGAAGTCTTCACCCAGCCGGGCCGAAGTCCTCAACGAAGCCGGGTGAAGTGGTCCTCCAGACGGGCAGAAGTCTTCATCGAAGCTGGCCAGAAGAGGTCCTCCAGATGGGCAGAAGTCTTCATCCAGGCGGCATCTTCTATCTTCATCCATCCGGCGCGGAGCGGGTCCATCTTTAAGACATCCGATGTGGAGCATCCTCTTCCATCAAAGTCCAACTGAAGAATGAAGGTTCCTTTAAATGACATCATCCAAGATGGTGTCCCTTCAATTCCGATTGGCTGATAGAATTCTATCAGTCAATCAGAATTAAGGTAGAAAAAAATCATATTGGCTGATCCAATCAGCCAATAGAATGCCAGCTCAATCCTATTGGCTGATTGGATCAGCCAATAGGATTGAACTTCAATCCTATTGGCTGATTGCATCAGCCAATAGGATTTTTTCTACCTTAATTCCGATTGGCTGATAGAATTGTATTTAATTGTATTTAGTTTAGGTAATTAATTTAATTATAGTGTAGTGTTAGGTGTAATTGTAACTTAGGTTAGGTTTTATTTTACAGGTAAATTTGTCTTTATTTAAACTAGGTAGTTATTAAATAGTTAATAACTATTTAATAACTATTGTAACTAGTTAAAATAAATACAAAGTTGCCTGTAAAATAAAAATAAACCCTAAACTAGCTACAATGTAATTATTAGTTATATTGTAGCTATCTTAGGGTTTATTTTATAGGTAAGTATTTCGTTTTAAATAGGAATAATTTAGTTAATGATAGTAATTTTATTTAGATTTATTTAAATTATATTTAAGTTAGGGGGGGTTAGGGTTAGACTTAGGTTTAGGGGTTAATACACTTAATATAGTGGCGGCGACGTTGGGGGCGGCAGATTAGGGGTTAATAAATGTAGGTAGGTGTAGGCTATGTTAGGGATGGCAGATTAGGGGTTATTAATATTTAACTAGTGTTTGCGATGCGGGAGTGCGGCGGTTTAGGGGTTAATATATTTATTATAGTGGCGGCGATGTCCGGTTTGGCAGATTAGAGGTTAAAATATTTATTTTAGTGTTTGCGATGTGGGGGGCCTCGGTTTAGGGATTAATAGGTAGTTTATGGGTGTTAGTGTACTTTTTAGCACTTTAGTTAAGAATTCTATGCTACGGCGTTAGCCCATAAAACTCTTAATTACTGACTTTTAAATGCGGTACCAGGCTTGACAGGAGAGGGTCTACCGCTCACTTTTTGGAAGACTTGTAATACCGGCGTTATGCAAGTCCCATTGAAAATATAGGATAGTCAATTGACGTAAGTGGATTTGCGGTATTTTCGAGTCTGGCCAAAAGAATGAGCGGTACACCTGTACCTGCAAGACTTGTAATACCAGCGTTAGGAAA
Source organism: Bombina bombina (assembly GCF_027579735.1). Taxonomy (NCBI): domain Eukaryota; kingdom Metazoa; phylum Chordata; class Amphibia; order Anura; family Bombinatoridae; genus Bombina; species Bombina bombina. Next base: position 399,115,607 of record NC_069501.1, on the reverse strand, counting down.
AAAGCAGCGTTGGGATCTCTCAACGCTGCTTTTAAGGCTAACGCAAGACTCGTAATCTAGCCATATATATTTTTATGCCATTTTTCTCAAAGCTTCTCTATGTTTATTCTGTACTGCCATCTAGTGACCTTTTTTGGTAACGCTCCTGTTTTCTGTAGTACCTTCCCTCAGACCTATTATGCATTTCCCTTTTATGTGTATTGCTCCGCCCTTGTAGTTTGATGATGCTTTTCCTGTGTCATGGCTGCAGCTAACAGGCCTCATGTAACAAGCACACATGTTAAACTACATTGCATGCTACGAACAGTATCAACTTTTGACCGCTTAAATACTGTAACCATTCATCTGCTGTATTTTATTATCTGCTGTAAACTGATATTCAGAATAAAGAAACTTTGTGGATGGACAAGGTATTGGTGAGTTCAGCTATCTTACAAGGATTTTTATGCAGTGATTGTATCTTCTTATACAGGCCAGGCATAGAGGTCTCAGCAAGGGATAGATCACTATTACAACTGAGTCAGAATAGTCAAAAGTTGTATAGAATTCCTACAGCCTGCTATGTATATGTGTGTGCCTAATCTGCAATCAAGCTCAGTGCCATCCGCCATCTTGTGAAAGCACATGGTCGCACAAGCTTACTGCACTTCATCTGTGAATGTTGAAAACTGTTTCTCTGCATTGATTTGTGTTACCTCACCTGTCTAAGCTGCTGTTCATTTTCTTAAAGAGACAGTACCATTTTTTACAAAACTTGAAAAAATGTCTAGACAAGGCTCTGAGCACTCTTTTATGGTCGAACCAACGCAGATACATCATGCCTCTGAACCTGCAGACGTACAGGGAGCAGATCCTGCAGATATTGCTGAACAGAGTGTAATACCCAAACGTACATAAAACTGACACAGAAACTCAAAGAAAACTATGAAACCACTAGAGATGAGTTCTCCAGCAACCTGTCAGACCTATGGCACAGAATTTCGCAATGCATGTCAGTTTTGTCACACTTTAATGATCAACCAGCCGAATTGAGAGACTCTATAGATCACCTATCTGCTGCGTATGAACGCTACCAGCGGCTGTCTGCAAAATACAAAGCCTTCTTACAGGACTTTAATATAGAGGACTCTTCAGCAGAACTGACAAGGACTGATGCACTGGACCAACATAGAAATCTCTTAGTACAAATCGCTAAAGAAAGGGCAGAGTTCCGCATTGCTCAACTGCAGGAGACCAGATATCTTAGATCCACGTCAACTAAGCTCACTGCACGTTCTTCTAGATCCTCTCACTCCAAAAGTTCAACATTAAGCGACAAGCTAATAGAGGCCCGTGCTGATGTGGAATTAAAAAAAGCGCAAAGCTCCTTTACCATAAGGGAAGCAGAGATGGAAGCCCAAATAAGGTTCCGCAAATGGAAAAGGAAGAAGCAGTGGCCCTAGCAAGGCTGAAAGTCCTTGAACAAGCAATGGGAGAAAGTACTAATTCAGATTGCCATATCCCAGCAGATCTGGAAGACCCAGTTGAAAGCACTAGTAAATACGTGCTAAAGCATAATATTTGCAATGATACAGAGTCATCTCCTGTACCTCCTACTAACACCATCATTCTCAATCTCAACACAGAGACCTCTCAGCACCAAATGCCTGAGCCTCTTCAAATCCACAACACAAGTGCATCTACGCAGCAAACCGCATCACCTCCCGCTGACAACAAGTTGACTTCCAGTGACAAGCCACATCTCAAGCCACAGCCAGCAGAAGCCTTAGAGACTACACCACAGTTGAACGCTCTTGCAACATCATTTTATCCTGGTAAACTTGACCCTTCTTCACCAGAGAACTTTCACACCCAAGGGGTTCCTCAAGTTACTTTGGCACCAAATAGTGAGAGATCAGACTTGACTGACTTCAACAGATACATAATATGCCGTGAGCTCATTAACACAAGCCTCTAAAGGTTTGACGACTATCCAGTGAGCTACAGGGCCTGGAGATCAACCTTCAACGCTGCTATTGCTGATCTCGACCTTACAACCAAGGAGGAACTCAATTTGCTCATAAAGTGGCTGGGGCCTGAATCTGCAGATCGTGTTAAAAGTCTGAGAACAGTACATGTTGACCACCCAGATGCAGGCCTTGTTGCTGCATGGACAAGACTTGAGCAAGCCTATGGTAGCTCTGAAGCCATAGAAAGTGCTCTGTTCAACAGACTGCAAAACTTCCCAAAAATAGGGAACAAAGACTATCGCAAGCTCCAAGAACTAAGTGACCTCCTCATGGAGCTAGAGTTGGCAAAGACAGAGCCACATCTACCTGGACTAAGCTTCCTGGACACTGCTCATGGTGTCAATCCAGTGGTGTCTAAACTGCCATGGAATCTGCAAGAAAAATGGGCGCAACAGGGCTCAAGATACAAAAAAGACTATAACATATATTTTCCTCCATTCTCATATTTTTGCAGGTTCATCAGCGATCAAGCCTGGATGAGAAACGATCCCAGCTTCAGCTTCTGCGAACCCAACTTTCCTGCTCCATCATCCTCACCAACATCATCAAGGTATGATAACAATAACACAGCAGCTAAACGAAGAGACATTAATAGAGCAATATCTGTTAAAAGGACAGACATCTCACCACCCGTATCCTCTCCTGCACACCAGAGTGACTCGGGTGAAAGAGATAAAGACCCCAATCGTCAGTGCCCTATTCACAGGAAGCCTCACCCTCTTAAGAAATGTTGTGGGCTTAGGGCAAAGACTTTACAAGAGCGCAGGGAGACTCTCCAGAAACTTGGAGTATGCTACAGGTGTTGTGCTTCTTATGGTCACTTTGCTAAAGACTGTAAAGTTGTCATCAAGTGCACAGAATGCAGTAGTGACAGACATGTTACAGCTATGCATCCTACTCCACTTCCAGACAACCCACAGCAGCTAACTGCCTCCACCCCTGTCTCAATTCATGGCAGGGAGCAACAAAGTTGTGCTCCAGTCACAGCGAGTGTTTCCTCTGCATGCACAGAAGTCTGTGGAGAAGGCTTAGACCACAAATGCCTTGCCAAGGTATGCCTAGTCAAGATTTACCCATAGGATCAACCTGAGAAAGTTTCTAGGATGTATGCTATAATAGATGAACAGAGCAACAGATCCCTGGTTAAGCCTAAATTCTTTGAGATCTTCGGCATAGAGGGTCATGCAACACCGTATACTCTCAGAACCTGTTCTGGATGTGTAGAGGCCTTCAGCAGAAGGGCCGATGGATTCATGGTCTCTCATATTAAAGGAAACGAAGGCATACCCCTACCAACATTAGTCGAGTGTGACCAGATTCCAGACGAAAGGGAAGAGATTCCTACTCCAGAGGCTGCATATCACCATCCTCACTTAAGGCACCTTGTTGATGAGATTCCAGCAATGGACATGAATGCTGAAATCTTGGTCCTGCTAGGAAGAGACATTCTCAGAGTACATAAAGTTGGCGAGCAGTGCAATGGACCTGATGATGCCCCTTATGCACAAAGACTGGATCTTGGCTGTGTGATAGTGGGCGATGTATGCTTGAATAGTATACGTATGTCATCTGAGATCCACTCCTTCAAAACTTACATATTAGGAAATGGACGTGCATCCCACTTCAAACAGTACTCTTGCCATTATGAAGTAAGGGAGAAGCCTCCTAACATCATCCAAATACCTGATGTTACTCCTAAACTTTGTGATGACAATCTGGGTACCACAGTGTTTTGTACTACAAGTGATGACAACAAAATAGCCTTGTCAGTTGAAGACAGAGATTTCATCAAAGTAATGGACAAAGAATTCTTCAAGGGCACATCTAACAACTGGGTTGCACCATTGCCTTTTCGTGCTGCAAGGGTCAAACTCCCAAACAATCGTGAACAGGCGTTATCCAGATTCAACTCACTTCAACGAACACTAAAGAACAGGCCTGAAATGAAGGACCATTTCATTGCCTTTATGAAAAGAATCTTTGACAATGATCATGCCGAGCCAGCTTCACCACTTCAAAAACTCCAAGATTGCTGGTACCTGCCTTTCTTCTGAGTGTATCATCCACGTAAGCCAAAACAAATCAGGGTAGTGTTCGACTCCAGTGCCAAGCATCAAGGCGTATCTCTGAACGATGTTCTTCTCACTGGTCCTAACCTGAACCCATTCATTGACGATGATGGCATGTTAAGGGTTGGAAGACGATTAATCAAGGCTAAGTTGGGAGGTCAAGAACAGAATCCTCTCATTATACCTGCTCGCAATGATATCACCACTTTGCTCATACGGCACTACCATGAAGGGGTTAAGCACCAAGGTAGACACTTCACAAAGGGTGCCATAAGAGCTGCAGGCTAAGACTAAGACTAAGAGGTAAACATCAGCAACAGCAAATGTCAGATTTGCCAGCTGACAGGTTAAATACTGACCCACCTTTCACTCATGTTGGTTTGGATGTCTTTGGACCATGGATGGAAACAGCCCCCAGAACTCGAGGTGGCCAAGCAAATAGCAAACGATGGGCAGTGCTGTTCACTTGCATGAGTGTGCGTGCAGTACACATTGAAGTAATAGAATATATGGATGCCTCAAGTTTCATAAATGCTCTAAGGCGATTCCTTGCCATCAGAGGACCAGTCAAAACATTATGATCTGACTGTGGAACTAATTTCATTGGAGCCTGTCGAGAGTTACATCTCAACTCTAGGCCAATTCAAGACCTTTTAGCTGAAAAAGGCTGTACATGGATTTTCAATCCTCCTCATTCTTCCCACATGGGTGGCTCCTGGGAGAGAATGATAGGCATCACACGTAAAATACTGGACTCCATGCTTATGGACTTGAAATCCACAAGACTCACCCATGAGATTCTAACCACCTTCCTGGCAGAAGCATCTGCCATAATCAATTCAAGACCACTTGTTCCAGTGTCTGTAGATCCAGAGGCCCCAACTCTCCTCACTCCAGCTACTCTTCTTACCCAGAAGCTTGGGTCTGTTCCTGTTCCACCTGGAGACTTTAAAACAGGAAATCTGTGCTACAATCAGTGGAAGCGAGTACAACACCTTGCCAACTGCTTCTAGAATCGTTGGAAGATGGAGTATCTCTCTACTCTGCAAGGATGCAGGAAATGGCAATGTCTGAACCCTAAAATCAAGGTTGGAGATCTCGTTCTCTTCAAGGACCAGCAAGCTGAAAGAATCGAGTGGCCCATGGGACTGATTGTAAAGAGCATTCCTAGTGATGATGGAAAGGTGTGTAAGGTGGAGGTGAAAGTTGCAAGACAAGGGACTATACAAACTTTCATCAGACCGGTCACTGAACTTATCTTGCTCTTGCCCTTTGGAGACTGAGCTTACTTATGTATGCTGTTGGATTCTTCCTGTGACTTCAAGAAGGAAGTATCTCGAACTTTAATTGACACAACTTGAAGTCTTATATTATAGTTGTTCTTGCATTATATGTATGTTCTCCTTATATCTTTTAGGTCTTCAAGACATCTCTGCAAATTACATTGTTATGCATAACTTCCGTTATGATTTAAATAGTGACATTTACTATGCCAGGCGGGGAGTGTGCTGCCTCAATGGGGCATAGAATATGACATAGCCTCTGTTAATATTCATGTTGATATAGTTAAGAAATTATATATTTTTATGCCATTTTTATTCTGTACTGCCATCTAGTGAGTTTTGGTAACGCTCCTGTTTTCTGTAGTACCTTCCCTCAGACCTATAATGCATTTCCCTTTTATGTGTATTGCTCCGCCCTTGTAGTTTGATGATGCTTTTCCTGTGTCATGGCTGCAGCTAACAGGCCTCATGTAAATAGCACACATGTTAAACTATATTGCACGCTACGAACAGTATCAACTTTTGACCGCTTAAATACTGTAACCATTCATCTGCTGTATTTTATTATCTGTACCTGATATTCAGAATAAAGAAACTTTGTGGATGGACAAGGTATTGGTGAGTTCAGCTATCTGACAAGGATTGTCTGCAGTGATTGTATCTTCTTATACAGGCCAGGCATAGAGGTCTCAGCAAGGGATAGATCACTATTACAACTATCTGAGTCAGAATATCCTCAGTTTGTGAGGTGCAATGTTGTGGTAATTTTTTTCTTCAGTGAAATATTAGTTTCATGAATTAGTATAAAGTTTAATCACCAATTTTGGTGACTTAAGTAAAATCAAATATTTTGTAGCTTCTTCTACCTCAACCAAATCACTGTTTTTAAGGCGATCTTATGAAAGGTAAAGTGGTATGTGAGCATAACAATGCCTGATATGATGAAGGACTGTAATAGGTCACCCACTATTTTATATATATAGGTGTTTTAGTACATTTCACTGTGTGGTGTGAGAGTCCTATGCCAGTAGCAGAATGTTCTATACTGAAGCATCACCATATGTGCAATGAGAGTTAAATATGGTTGGTTTGTTCTTGAAAACTTTGTGGACGCCTGATCATCACACCTATATGCTTGTTGGACATCCCATTCTAAAGTCATGGCATTAATATCAAGTTGCCCCCTTCCCACTTTTGCATCTGAAACTGCTACAATGGTTCTAGGAAGGTTTTTTGCACAAGATTTTGGAGTAGATCTCTGACAATGTATGTACATTTAGCCAAAAGGACCTTGCTTTGTGTACAGGGGAATAGTCATGCTGGAACAGAAAATGGCCTTCCCCAAACTGTTACCACAAAGATGGAAGCACCCAACTGATGTCTTTGCATTCTGTAGCATTAAGAAGACCCTTTACTGTTACTATGGGGCCTAGCCCAAAGTAGCGCCAGACTATTATATCTCTTCCACCACTATGCATTTCACTAGGTAGCCTTCTTCTGGCATCCACCACTCCCAGATTCTATAGTCAAAATGCCAGATAATGAAGTGTGATCTATCACTCCAGAGACACATTTTCACTACTCCAAGGTTTAGTGGTGGCAAGCTTTATGCCTCTCCAGCTGATGCTTGGCATTGTGTATCTTGATGTAAAGGCTTGCAGACAAATGCTTGCAAGGAAACCCATTTTAAGAAGCTCCCAGCCTTCCAATGCACAGTTTTTGTGCTGTGGGTGTTTCCAGAGGCAGTTTTGAAGTCTGTAGTGATACATTATATGTGATTTTTTACATATTACACACTTCAGCACTTGGTGGGCCGCTCAGTGAGTTTGAGTGGGCTAACACTTTGTGGCTGGGCTGTTGTTGCTCCTAGATGCTTCCACTTTACAGTAATAGCACTTAAAGTTGACCGGGGGCAGATCTAATAACGTGGAAATTTCAAAGAACTGTGTCAGTGACAGTGCCACATTTAAAGGGTCATAATACTTAAATGCTAAACCATTTGAAAGTAATGCAGCATAACTGTAAAAAGCTGACAGGAAAATATAACCTGAACATCTCTATGTAAATATGAAAGATATTTTACCTCAAAATTTCATTTCCTCAGCTTACCAGGTGTTCTGTAAAAAGTTATCTTTGAGTCACTGCCCAGCTGCAGGTAAAAAAAAAAAGAAGGAAGAAATGAACAGCAGCCAATAAGCATCGGCAGTTTTATAGTAAACTTCCTTAAACTGAATAGGGAAATAACATGAGTGTGCATGAGGCACACTCCCTTGCAAGTCCCGGGAAAGGCATACTAATTTGCTGCTTAAAGTTCTTTACAATGGGGTGTGAATACTTAGGACATTTTGAGGTAAAATACTTTCTTTTTTACATAGAGATGTTCAGGTGATATTTTCTAGTCTGCTTTTTACAGCTTTGATGCATCATTTTCAAGTGTTTCAACATTCGGGTATCAGGTCCCTTTAAAGTCACTAAGCTCTTCAATATGACCCATTGTATTGCCAATGTTTTGTCTATGGAGATTTCATGGCTATGTGCTTGATGCAATGGGTATGGCGGAGACAGCTGAATTTAATAATTAGTAGTGGTGTCCACATACTTTTGGCCATATACAAACTTTTTTTTCAAGATTGCAGGTGGACATATTTTCAAGTAGAGAACCTGTCTGTTAGCAATTACCACTTGCGATTAGCAAAATGTATCATTGCTCAAGAGCCCTTTTGTACAATGTGACCACTTGCTCTCACACAATAGTGTGTTAGAAGAACATGTCAATCACCAAGTGAGTGTCAAGGAGATTTATCTCACCACCTCTGAGGTCCCAAAGAGGCTAAAGAAACAGTTTATTTTTCTTAAATTTGTGGTTGCAGGCTCGCTCATGCGAATCTAAACAGCAAAGCATCAAAATGTAAATATTCTCTTTAATGTATGTTGGCAATCCCCAAAAACAGCTGGCATATGCTTATGGAGTTTTGGAAATCTTTGCCTCCTCCAAGTGATCAGGAGTGGAGTTCCCAAGAGTAATGACGTGTGGACTCTCACCACCATGAAGAGAATGAAATTATCAGGTAACCATACAGTTTTCCTGTGTGAGTCCTTTTGAATGAGAAGTATTAATACTGCTTAGCATTTTTATGGACATTTTTTTTGATGATTATATTGTTAATAATATTAGAGAAGTATTAATGCTATTAATTAGTTTAATTACTGTTTCAATGGATTTTAGTATTACCATTTTAATTAGAATAAACAGAAAATGGTTATTTGATGCCACTTCTGTGTGCAATTTGATTTTATTTGTGTGTATAATTTAATTTCAAACACCTGAGATCTCATATCTTTGAGCCATTATAACTTTTTTATGCAATTTTTTTTGTAAGAATTTTTAGTTAGATGGTGTAACTGTGCTTTAACATTTATTTTTGATGTGTTTTCTGTCACATTTTTGTTTTATGAAACAGTTAACCAGAGCTCTGAAGACCCATTATACCGACGCGCATTTAACTTCAACTTGTAATACGAGCGATACATTGGACACGTGCAAACCGCCGCGATAAATCCCTTTTCACTTGCGTTACTGTTAGCACATCACTAGTAATCTGGCCCTTAATGTAATGGTGGAATAAAGCTTGTGTTTTTACATTCAAACACCAGAGCTCCATGAAATGTTATTTATTCACATTTTAATAAACACCTCTAGCTTGGTTAAAAACAAAACAAAACGTGAATGGTGCTTAAAACTATAAATATGTTTTCAGAAATACATTTTCAGTCATTATTAAAATTAAAGGGACACTGTACCCAAAAAATTTCTTTCGTGATTCAGATAGAGCATGCAATTTTAAGCAACTTTCTAATTTACTCCTATTATCAGTTTTTCTTCGTACTCTTGCTATCATTATTTGAAAAAGAAGGCATCTAAGCTTTTTTTTTGGTTTCAGTACTCTGGACAGCACGTTTTTATTGGTGGATGAATTTATCCACCAATCAGCAAGGACAACCCAGGTTGTTCACCAAAAATGGGCCGGCATCTAAACTTACATTCTTGCATTTCAAATAAAGATACCAAGAGAATGAAGAAAATTTGATAATAGGAGTAAATTAGAAAGTTGCTTAAAATTTCATGCTCTATCTGAATCACAAAATTATTTTTTTGGGTACAGTGTCCCTTTAAGTATTTAGACCATTTAAAATAAATAAAAATATGTGAAAGTGTTAGATACAAACATAATAAATCATTATTATTAAAGGGACATGAAACCCAAAAAGTTTCTTTCATGATTCAGATAGAGAATACAATTTTAAACAAATGTTTAATTTACTTCTATTATCTAATTTGTTTCCTTCTCTTGGTATCATTTGTTAAAGGAGCAGCAATGCACTACTGGTTTCTAACTGAACACATGGGTGAGCCAATGACAATCTTTATATTTCTGCAGCCACCAATCAGCAGCTAGAACCTAGGTTCTTTACTGCACCTGAGTTTACCAAATAAACCTTTCAGCAAAGAATAACAAGAGAAGGAAGCAAATTAAATAATAGAAGTACATTGGAAAGTTGATTAATATTGTATTCTCTATCTGAATCATGAATTACATTTTTTGGGTTTCATGTCCCTTTAAGAAACCAGTTTCTTATACTTTGTGTGCTTACCCAATTTTATTTTTAAATGCCCCCCCCCCCAAAAAAAAAAACCAGTTACATATGCAGCTCGGTGTACTTAACTAATTCATACAGCCTTTTTCCAATGGATTGGAATTCTAAAGAAAAAGGAGATTGAAATATTCAAATATCAAAATCTAATAGATTAGTAGTAGCGTATAAACATTTTTATTGTAGAAGATGAAAAATATATTTATTAGTTCACCTGGATTCATCTTCATGAGTGGTTGCGGTGCACACTTGCTAAGTCAATCCTGCAGCTGCAAGTTATCAGGCAGCCTAAAGGGACATTACACTGCTGGGTACAACTACAGTAGCAGGGTCACTACTCACCATGCTAGGGTTTTCCTTCTGTACAGCAGCTCTATTCAAAGTCTTTCTCTTATTTTCACACATTACAGAAGCCAGTAAGTATAGCTCTGCATCTTTACACTGGACTCCGCCATCTTGTCACGTGCATAGTGGCATCCAGTGATAGAAGCAGTGTGCTTTAACAGATAAGTTATGCTACTGGGCTTTGGACAGCTGTACCTTACACTTATTATTTTGCACAAAAAAAACTTTACATATTTCCATTTTGCATACAAAGGCTAATTCATTTTCAAATATTTAACATTTTTAAACTATAATAACAAACCAAAACAGTAAATATTAATCTTGATCATGTGTGTTGGGATGTTCTAATAAATCCTATTTTGACTGCAAATCTTGTCTATGTGTTTTATTTGATCTCAGGTCTTTCCGTAAGTATAATGATTCCTATCTATTGATCTGTTATCATTTTTAAAGGTGATATGTTTATGTCTTGTTCAATGTGTTAATGTATTGTTCCCATAGCGCAACTATCTCTGCGTATATATCCATTTGGTCATGTTTTACATAATGATACTCCTCCAATTCTAAAATTTCGGAAACTTTTTTCCTCCACATTAATTTGTCAGGTGTCTCCCTACTCTTCCAATTTTTTGCTATAAGGAATTTTACACTATTTGTCATAGTAAAGAAGAGTTTTCGTGCTTATTTATGTTTCAGTTTCGGAGATTTATTTAGAAGCCAAATTAAAGGATCTAGAGGAAATTGTGTTTCTGATATGTGTTCTATTTCTGTGATGATTTGTCTCCATAAATCCTGAATAGATGAGCACCACCACCATATGTAAGCCATGTCACTTCCTATATGTCCACATCGCCAACATCTATTTTCTGTTGTGTGAAACAAACGATGGAGTCTACGGGGTGTGTAATACCACCTATGTAATATTTTGAGATTGAGTTAAAAGATGTTGACGTGTTCAGTGTATATTGAAAAATCTGTGAACAAGTCTGTGGTAATATGATAACCCCTAAGTCTCTTTCCCAATTTTCCATGTAGCGGTGTACATGTCCTGGTTGGGTTTGAGGCAATAATTTATAATTTTTTTATATTGTGTGTCTTGGGGAGGGGGTTTGGGTACATAGCAGTTCAAAGTTGGCTAATGGGTTTCTCATGAAAAAAATATTGTGTTCTATTGTATGTAAACCAATGAGTGAAACTGTGTAATCCTTGTTGTACTAGCTCTTGTGATTTGATTTGTTGGTTGTCTATAAGGAGGTATGCAGGTAAGTCTACAAATTTTCCCATTGCTTGTTGTTCTGTTATAAGATGAGTTAACTCTATTTCTCCGTTTTTGATCATCGAGGTTAAGGGAGAGGGTTTAGAAGATAAAGAGGGGAATTGTTTAAGAGCTATTTCCTCAGTGTTAAGGGTCTCTAATATCATTGGATTGGTAGTTTTTATGGTGCTATGTTTATTGTTAAATTACCAACATATTTCGCTAATGCGTGAAGTAGGGATACAATACAATTCTATATGTACCCATTTTTTATGAGATGGTTGTGAGTATAAGTCTAAAATCCTTTGTAGAAATATAGCGGTTCGGTATGCCTGTAAATTAGGCATTCCTAAGCCTCCCTGAGTTTTATCAGCATCATGATAGGTTTATTTATTCTAGGGTCCTTTATGTTCCATGTGAAATCAGCAAAGGCTTTTTGCAGAGACATGACATAGGTTTTGGGAAGAGGGATTAGGAGACTTTGTAAAAGGTATAGAATTTTAGAGAATATGTTCATTTTTGTTAAATTAATTCTACCTGTCCTTGATATTTTCTTTTTTCTGCACCTGGAGAGGTTGTTTTTTATTTTTTCCCTCAAAGTTGGTGTAAGGTTAACTCCTAAGTATTTAAGAGATGGGGAACACCATTTAAAAGGGGGATTTTCTTTACTTTTCTTATTGTTTCCTCGTCAAGAGTTATATTTTGTATTTCCGATTTGGATAAGTTTATTAGGAAATTGGAGTGTTCTTGAAAAGTTTGCAGCTCTTTAAGTATTGTTGGTAAAGATTATTCGAGACTAGTGAGCGTAAATAAAATGTCATTGGCATATAAGGATATAGTATCCTTATGCATAATGTATTAGATTTAAGGCCCTGACCTTGCCATCTTTTGCCTCTCTTCCTGATATGAATCCCTCTTGGTCTGAGTTAATAAGATCTGGTATGATTTTATTCAATCTTGTTGCTAGAATTCTAGAATAAATCTTAACATCTGCTATTAAGGATATGGGGCGATAGTTGGATGGGTTGTCCTGGGTTTTCCCCGGTTTAAGTATCATTATAATATGTGCCTCCAATGCCGATCTAGAAAAGGGATGAGATTCATCTATCGAGTTAAAGTATATTAGCAAATGCGGGAGCAATAGGTTTTTAAACTTAGGGTAATAAGAATAACTAAAACCATCAGGGCCAGGTGATTTCCCAGTTGGGAGGTTTTTGATAGTATTACTTATTTCTACCGCAGTTATTTGTGCCTCCAATATATCTGTGTGATCCTGTGTGATCTTGGGTAGGTTAAGTTGTGAAAGAAAGGATTCTATATTGTCTGCTCGATGCTGTGGGTTGGAACACTTATGTGGGATATGGGATGGTAGGTTATAAAGATCCTGAAAATAATCCCTAAATGTCGAGGCTATAGAGTGTGATGTGTGTTTATATTTTCCCCTGTTTATTTTTAACCTGTAGGATATAGGCAGCTTTTGATCAGTCTAGCTAGTGATCTTCCTGGCTTATTATAATTTATAAATGCATATTGTTTCATTAGCATGTATTTTTATTGAGTTCCTTGTTTAAGATGTTGGATAATTCTTGTTTTTTAGAAGTGAGAATCTCTAATGTATGTGAGTCCGTAGGAGCTAGTTTGTGTTGGGTTTCGAGTTGTTCAATAGTCCGATTTAAAGTAGTTTTTTCTCTTCTTATTTTATTTACATGAACTTTGTGGACAATTAGTTCCCCTCTGATAACAGTCTTATGAGCTTCCCAGTTGGTCTGGGGAGAGGTATGGGATGCAGTGTTTAATTCAAAGTATTCAGTAATACTCTCTGTTAATTTAAGTTTGATTTCTAGGTTGTGTAGCATGTTTTCTTCTAACTTCCAGATAAAATCTCTAATAGGTTTAGTCGGCCATTCAAACGCACAATTCCCTATGCTATGGTCGGTCCATGTCACTGTATTTAACTTTGCCAATCGAAACCTAATAAGTTCCTGTGACATCTTAAAAAATGTAATCTATGCGTGTGTATATCTTATGTGGGTAAGAATAGAACGTGTAGTCTTTCGTCATTTGATGTAATGTCCTCCATATGTCTTTCACTTCGATTTGTTTCAAAATTTGATTGATTTTCATATTGTGGATTTAGGTGATGAAGAGTGTGTAGTGGAATTCTGGTTGTAATGCTAAGTTTAGATCTCCTCCCATTAATAATGTGCCTTTTAAAGATTCAAAAATGATATCATTTTTTTTTAAAGAAATAGATGTTGTTTTAGGGATGGGGCATATAAAGACAATATTGATACTGAGCGTCCGTATAATAAACTGGTAGCCATTACATAGCGACCTTCTTTACCTCTAATGACTTGGCTTTCTTGAAAGGGGAAACCAGATTTTATAAGAATTTCCACCCCTTTTTTTTCTTTTTGGGGTTGGAGGCGTAATAGCATGTACCAAATTTGTAGAGAAAGGTTTTGGGTTCCTTCCCCTTCAAAAAATAGGTCTCCTGTAGGAGGATAATATCTCCTGCTAAACGTTTAAAATCAGATAAGGCAATATTTCATTTTTTGGGGGGGTTTAACTGTAAGAATATGCATTAGGTGTTTAGGTTTGTGGGGTGTCATTATACCAATGGTGGGTGCAGGAAATTATCTTGATGGAGTTTTTTAAGAATTGAGTTCCTAACTTTAATGTGTAGTGACCCTACAGTACTTGTAAAACATAAATCGCCTGAGACATTCCAGTATTCAGTTGTGGTGTTGTACAACATAAAACAATAGTAATAACAATAATAACAATAACAGTAATATAATACATAACTAAATAACAAATGCCAGCAAAAGATGGCGATTGGGATACCACAGTCGCGTAGGTGCATTTTGGAGGAGAAAATTAACTCCTTCCATCATTTAATAAAAAGAGTAAATATATAAAACGAACACTATATTCCGAAAACTTAACATTGATAACTTTGGTATCATAGCGTAACCTCTCATGGTATACTATTCATTTTGTCTTATATGTAGTACTGTATAATAATATCTATGACTTGTCACTAAAAGACTTCTTTATAAATTGAAAGGAAAAGAGCAAAAAAAAAAATTTCTCTCTAAATGAGCTAAATATTCCTATCTCATTCAATGCAGTTTTGAAAATATATTACATTAATTGGTATACTATGGGTATAATTAAGACACATATTAGATCGCTCTTATGATCTATATCTAATATCTGTCCTCAGAATTTAGACAATTACGGTTTGTAAGTACTTATCCTTCTGGTGTCTTAGTTGGTGATTAATGTGCTGGAATCAATCTTCTTCAGGTTTGTGGTGGGGCATTGTCTTTAGTTGAGTGTTGGGCCTTTTTTCGATGCACTGTGCTCCAATAAAAACGTTGTTCTTTAGGTGGGTATGTCTTTGCCTATGGTTGTGAGGTGGTGGTCTCACCTTCCTCTGTTGTAATTTGGAGCTGGAATGTGAATGTTCAGGTTCCTTGAGGTCAAGGCTAAATCAGAAGGGTCTTTGTATACATATTGTTTTCCTGAGTGTGTAATTATGACGCTAAAGGGGAATCAACATTTGCACTTGATTTTGTTGTCTTGCAATACTGAGGTAAGGAATCTTGAAGCTTTTCTTTTCTCTATTGTGGCCGGGCATATCTGGAGTTCCTGTTCTTGATATTTAATTGTTCTTGACGTTCTGGCCAATGTCCATACTCGTTCTCTGTCTTTGTAGTGAAGATATTTAACTATGACATCTCTCGGAAGCGTGGATGTTTGGGGCTTAGGCCTTAAGGCTCTGTGGGCTCTTTCTATAGAGATTTCGGATATTTGGGTGGTTTCTGTTATAGTGTAAAACACTTCTATAAGGTATGTGAGTAGTTTTGTTCTTCTGAAATAACTCAGATTCTCAGATTATTGTGTCTTCCTCGATTCTCGAGGTCTTCTACTTTATCCTGTAGAGATTGTAGTGAGGCAGCATGTTGAGCTAAACAGCTATCAGTTGAATGTACCATTGCAGTTAGAGTGTCTTGACTTTCCTCTATTCTAGAACCAAGGTAATTAATATCTCTTCTAATTACTGTGAGTTCTGACTTTATAAAGGATTTCAGATCAGCTATATCCGACTTTGTATTGTCTCATGCATTTGTAATAAATGCTCTTGTGTGAGTGTTATAGGTAGACTTGTCTGTTGTGGCTCTGATGCCGACTCTTTTTTTGTAGGTGATGAATTCCTCATCTCTTTTTCAGTATGTTCTTGTGTAGAAAAGAAAGCATTTAGAGTGCTTGATTGAGTTAGGGTTTTATTGTTTTTCTTTCCCTTAGTAAGCCTTTTAGACGCCATTTTTTAAAAATATATCTAACTCTTATAATCAAATGTATGTTTGGCGTTTATAGTTCTTCTTGAGTGTTAATTTACAGGGTATGTTTCTCACTTAGGTGCGTTAAAATCAGAGTCTTATATATGTTTTGTTTTCACATAACAGATGACCAAGATAATATTAATCTTTAAATAGTTGTTGCAGACATTTTTTATTTATTTTAATGTAGCAGTTTTTCATGTGCCTGTCTATTTCATGGTCAGTACTCACTGGGGCCTATCTATCGAGCTCCGACTCACCAGAAACACAAGTTATGAATTAACGGTCACAAAGACCGCTGCTCCATAACCCTGTCCGCCTGCTCTGAGCAGGCGTACATGAATCACCAGAATTCAACCCGATCGAGTACGATAGGGTTGATTGACACCTCCCTGGTGGCGGCCGACTGGCCGCGAGTCTGCAGGGGGCGGTGTTGCACCAGCAGCTCTTGTGACCTGCTAGTGCAATGCTGAATACAGAGAGCGTATTGCTCTACGCATTCAGCGATGTCTTGCGGCCTGATCCGCACTGTCAGATCAGGTCCGCAAGACATTTGTTAAATTGGCCTCACTGTCTCTTATGAGGCTCCGTTTGATGTAGGCTGAAGATGAGGCCTCAGTGTGGCATATTATAGATAGCTGTCGGAGCTCCACTGCCATAGATGTACAAGCGATTGCATGTACATTGTCAAGTTACACTGCTTGGTTTTGGTGGATAACTCTTTGATTATTGGCAGCTGTATATCCGCTTCACTTACAACTGCAACATTTTAGGTGTGTCGCACTTTATGATTGTGACTTGTCCTCATTTGGAGGGCTGTATCTTCTAAGAGTGGCTGTAAAATCGTCCGTCTCCAGGTTCTGTCGGTTCCTGAGGTGTTAGGAGAGGTCATCTAGCATACATGGCTAATTCAGCATGTTTTAGATGTTACGATGGAAAGATGTTTGATCGGAGTTAGCGATCTAGGCATCCATGTTCCTGCATGGTCAGGCTCCGCCCCCTCCAGTTTTTATTTTTTAACCACAGTTTAAGTTACATAACAAATATAAAAAAGCCCTTAGGAATATAGAGAAATGCAGCCACTGCAAGAATGTACAGCTCCTTTTCTGTATTGAGCGCAATAAACTGAAGTGCATGATACAGCTTGTCAGGAAAACAACATCACAGATCTGTGAATACACACTGCTTCTGTCAAAGGGTACATGAATACTTTAACTCCAAGATGGCGGCACCCAGTGTGGAGATGCAGAGTTTCTCTAACCAGCACTTATAAAGTAGTAATCAAAGTAAAGTAGTTGTGCCCTGTAGTGTAATGTCCATTAACCTCTGCCCAGGGTGACTGCCAACCCCTGCTCCCCTGGAGCAGGGTGGGGTTTATGGGGCTTGCGCAATAATAAATGTGGGCGGCTGCCTTGCTCTTCTTTCTTGGTAACCTCATATGCCCACATATTAATAAACTGGGGTGTCGGTGATTAAATTTATTAGAACACAATATAATGACAGAAATATAAAATAATGTAGAACTATAGACTGATTATAGCAAAAACAAAACAGTAATATTTAAGCTCTTGCTTCTACTGATGGCCTCATATAAGAACTGTTCTATTTTGTTTTACTATATGATTAGGAGGTTTATTATTATATGTGCTGTACATACACACTGCGCACATTTTGAAACTCAAATATAAATTATTGAACAAAGTTAAAACATGGAAGGAGACAAAAGGACATTCTGTATCTTCTTTCCAAGGACAGACTCATTAGAGGTAAGGATTTGCCAACAGAAGAACACAAAATAGGTTTATACACTACACCTATGGGAGTAGATGACTTTTGTAAGTGAATAGGAAATGATTTAATGTTAATACAACTCAGCATTCAAGAAAAGCTTGACATTTGTAAAAGATACTTGAAAATGTATTTCCGTGATGCAACTGTGATAAACAGTTTAGTATCAAGCAACTTGAGAAAGTTGTATATTGCTAAGATCCAGCATCTTAAACAGAAAAACACACACTATTTTGCTAAACCTTTCACAGAATACCAATACATTCTGAATGCATATTTTACTTTTTAATTGTATTTTAACTTAAAGTGATTAATCAAAAAGCACGTTTTTTACCTGGAGATTATATTAAAACCGATAGCCGAGAGTTGATCCTAATCTAAAATGATACAGTTACTTAAAGGGCTATTATAGCTAAAACATTTTTACATGCTCTTATTCGTTAGAGCATTTAAGTTTATCACTATTGACTTTGTATATCTATGTATTTAACTCCCTCAAACGGAATAAACACACAGGTAAAGTGCCAATCCGGAGCCACAGAGAATTCCTGGTCCTGAGCAGAATCTTCCGTTAAGCCAATTTCACAACCCAGCTGTGTAACTAGGGTTGTTTATTGGGTCAGCTGCCTTTTTTTCTTGCAAACTGTAACATGGTGAAATTGTGTCAAAATACACAAAGCATAATTGCAACATACTATACACTGAACGATAAGTAATCTGATTTTTTTAGCGAGTGAAATTCCCCTTTCCAGCAAACTCCATTACTTTCTATGGGAGGCATATTGCAACCCGCAGGAACAGCACATTTCCTATAGGGCAGCACCTGTGAGTGTCACAAGGTTTTTCACTTCCCATCTGACACATTTAAGATAATCTGGCCTTGAATGTCTGTACTTATAGACACACAAGGCCTATTCAAATTCAAAGGCAGATGCAAATGAAATAGGGGCTCTGGCTATTCAGAATCATATAAAATTGCATATTGTCATATAGATTGTAGCAGAAAACATTGCATTGCAATTTTTCACAGACGTTTTAAAAATCCACGTGGACTTGTCTCATGCAAACAAATCTGAACCTAATCACAATACATAAGTTATCTATTTGCTTGCTGGCAAACTGCATTCTAAACATTAGGGTAAAAAGAACCACTAAAAAAGTATCTACATCCAGTTTATGGCATTGATTCTTCATCAGAGCACTCTGTAATTATAATTTCATATCAATTTAGCATAAGAGGAACATTATTTTTTCCTGATATCAAATATTTTCCCTAAGAAATATGTATAAATACATAGGGCTCTATTTATTATCAGACGAGCGGACAAGCTGTCATGAGCCTAATCATCCAAGACTCGCAGTGACTGGGCAGCAATAAGGTGCCTGCTTTTAACATTGGACAAGCCACTGCGCACAAGAGGGGTCTGTTAATCATCCCAATCAGCTCTCTGTGGTCTCTGTTTCTTAGGGTTCTCTTCTTAAGGATCCATTCTTGGGAACCTCTTCCTTCTGGAACAGACTCTGCAAAGAAAACATTGTACAGTAAGTAGACGTGTACAGCAAGTAGTATTTTCTTTTGCTTGTTTTTAGTTTTTTTTCCCCTCAGTGTAGTATTTTTAGCGGGATTTTTTAACGGCATCTTTTTTTTTAAATAACTTTTTTACAGTATTTTTTTATCTGTAATCTCTATTTTTCTATACATGTATGTACAGTTGTGCTCATAAGTTTACATACCCTGGCAGAATTTATGATTTCTTGGCCATTTTTCAGAGAATATGAATGATAACACAAAAACTTTTCTTTTACTCATGGTTAGTGTTTGGCTGAAGCCACTTATTATCAATCAACTGTGTTTACTCTTTTTAAATCATAATGACAGCAGAAACTACCCAAATGACCCTGATCAAAAGTTTACATACCCTGGTGATTTTGGCCTGATAACATGCACACAAGTTGATACAAAGGTGTTTGAATGGCTATTAAAGGTAACCATCCTCACCTGTGATCTGTTTGCTTGTAATTAGTGTGTGTGTATAAAAGGTCAATGAGTTTCTGGACTCCTGACAGAACCTTGCATCTTTCATCCAGTGCTGCACTGACGTTTCTGGATTCTGAGTCATGGGGAAAGCAAAAGAATTGTCAAAGGATCTGCGGGAAAGGTAGTTGAACTGTATAAAACAGAAAAAGGGATATAAAAAGATATCCAAGGAATTGAGAATGCAAATCAGCAGTGTTCAAACTCTAATCAAGAAGTGGAAGGTGTCAATCAACCCGATCGTACTCGATTGGGTTATGGAGCAGCGGTCTTTGTGACCGCTGCTTCATAACTGCTGTTTCTGGGAAGTCTGAAGACTCGCCAGAAACACGGGCCATCAAGCTCCTTTCGGAGCTTGATAGGCCCCTATATCTCCAAGTTCTGGAAGTCAGAGATTTCCAACTTTAATATCAGCTTAAAGGGATATGAAACCCCTTTTTTTTCCGTTCATGACTCAGATAAAGCATGCAATTGTAAGCAATTTTCTAAAATGGGCTAGCTCTTAAGCTTACATTTCTGCTTTTTCAAATAAAGATACCAAGAGAACGAAGACATTTTGATAATAGAAGTAACTTAGAAAGTTGCTTAAAATTGCATGGTTTATCTGAATCATGAAAGAAACTGTCTCACCAGGAAACTGTTAAATATACTGGTATTTTTTATGTTTTTTGTGACACTTTTTTGTCTCACGCAACAGTTAACCATAGCTCTGAGGTAGCGGTAATCATTCTAGCGTATATCGCGAATGCGCTCACACTTTTGAATTTACTTTCAACTTGTATATACTGTATGTTAATATATGTATACATATGTATTTGTGTTTATATGTGTGTTTATGTCTGTAAATACATATATACAAATATAAATACATAAGTACGCACATATAAACATACAGTATATATATATATATTTATATATATATATATATATACATAGACATATTTAGACATCTATATTTATGTATGAGTGTAACTGTAATTTTAAATGTATTTTTTATTTGTTTTGTGACAGTTTTTTGTCTCGCATAACAGTTAACCATAGCTCTGAGGTAGCAGTAATCATTCTAGCATAAATCGTGATTGCGCGCCCACTTTCACATTTACTTTCAACTTGTGTTACTAGTGCTCCTTCCAGCTCGCTCAAACAGCTGCGATAAACCCGATATCGCCTGTGCAAAATGGTAGCGCGCCACTTGTAATCTAGTCCAAAGTTTCTTAAAATCAGGTGCTCTATCTGAACCATGAAAGTCTAAGGCCCCAATTTATCAAAGTCTGGCGGACCTGATCCGACAGTGCGGATCAGGTCCGCCAGACCTCGCTGAATACGGCGAGCAATACGCTCGCCGTATTCAGCATTGCACCAGCAGCTCACAAGAGCTGCTGGTGCAACGCCGCCCCCTGCAGACTCGCAGCCAATGGTCCGCCAGCAGGGGGGTGTCTATCAACCCGATCGTACTTGATCGGGTTGATTTCCGGCGATGTCTGTCCGCCTGCTCTGAGCAGGCGGACAGGTTATGAAGCAGCGGTCTTTGTGACGCCAGAAACACGGGGCATCAAGCTCCATTCGGAGCTTGATAGACAGGCTCCTAATTCTAAATTTGATGTCCTTTTTATGAATTAGTGTGTCTGAATATATGTGTGGGAGTGGTATTGTCGGTGGCATACTTATATTTGAGCTATGTTTTCTTACAAGGAATTGTAATCTTTGAATATGCATACTATTAGTTTAGATCTAGTATGGCTTTCATAATCTTAAATTTAAGGCAACAATATTACAATTATTGGATGTATACCAAAAGCCAGGGGAGAAGGATTGTTTTTCATAAATGGCTTATTCAACCTTTGGTCCCTCTGTGAAATTATGTTTAGATATAGAAAGCTTGCGTGGGGGAAAAAGGAAAACATAATGCAATAAAATTCTTCAAGGTAGATACACAGCAGAAAGTAATAAGTAATATCAGATTTATCAAGGAAAATCATATTAAAAGCAACAGGATTTATATGACAAGCCAGGTTTTGAACCGATGTTGCTTTGTCACAAAAATAATTATTCTGCTGAATATAGCAAAGCTACAGATTTCGAGTGTAAACATTTTGTAAAGGAAAAGGGGCTTAAAAATCGAGAAAAATATTTCTACACTATAGGGAAAAAAATCAATAAATATTTTTGCCAAATATATATGCATAGACAGTGCAAGTAAAAAACAGCAGGAAGTAACAATCAGTTGAATTATAAGTGCAAGGTACTTTTTACAACATTAAACACACAATTTAATTCCTCAGAAATAATCATGCAAAATAAAACAATTCTTAAAAATCCGGACCTTTGACCAATTCTGCACAATGTAGGAGCTCATTTATATACAGTATGTCCCTTATTAATCATCAGATAAACATACTAAAGCAGCTTTTAAAGGAGTTTGTCCCTTGACTTCAAAACAATGTAAATTTTGCTATAAACAGGGCAGGTTCAAATGATTTTAAAACGCAGTTTTTAAAACGCAGATATTTTCGAAAAGGAAATGTATAATAACTGATCTACACTATGCAAATGTAATATCATTTTAAAGAGGCATAAAACCTAAAATGATTCTTTCATGATTCTGCCAATAGAACAACTTCTTTCTATTATCGCTTTCTTTGTTTTCTTGATATGCTTTGTTGAAAAGCTTAGGAGTGTGCACGTTTCTGCAGCATCATATGGCAGCAGTTTTGCAACATTGTTATACAATAGCAAGAGCACTAGATAGCAGCACTATTGTATGCCATGCAGTGCTTCAGACATGCGCACACTACCTATCTAGATATCTATTAAACAAAGAATAACACGAGAACAAATTTGATAATAGAAGTAAATTGGAAACCTTTTTTTAAAATTGCATGCTCTGTCTTAATCATGAAAGAAAATATTTGGGTTTCATATCTCTTTAAAGGACCAGTCAACACAGTAGATTTGCATAATCAATAAATGCAAGATAACAAGACAATGCAAAAACACTTAGGCCTCTATTTATCAAGGTCTAGCGGACCTGATCCGACACTGTGGATCAGGTCCTCCAGACCTCGCTGAATACGGCGAGCAATACTCTCGCCGTATTCAGCATTGCACCAGCAGCTCACAAGAGCTGCTGGTGCAACACCACCCCCTGCAGACTCGCGGCTGCCAGCAGGGGGGGTGTCAATCAAGAGTTTGAAAAAAAAAAAAAAAAAAAAGAATAGTTAATATTGGGCCTTGTATGGTATAAATAATTATTTTGCTGAATAATAAAAATTAAAAAGTTAAAAAATGGCATGCTCTATCTGAATAATGAAAGTTTAATTTTGATTGAGTGTTCCTTTAATCCCTTGCGCCATTTGGATGCAAGTACTATGTCACCCATTATTTTGCCCAGTACTTTGTTAATGTAGTACCTTTGGCCAACACAGAGGTGCATGCTGTGGATCCTGTTGTCAGATTAGAGAGTGAAGAATGCAGCTGGGGCCAGAAGACATCTGCCTTCATATGGTAAGGGAGCACTGACAATATTTTACTCTCTGGAACGATTGTACATTGGTGTCAAGTGGGAGCGGTGGGAAGGAAAGAGGGAGGTGGGTGGGTGGCCCAATGAGGAGGGGGGAGGTGCGGGGTTCCCTTCACTATAGAAATGTAAGGTAGGGGAGAGGAAGGGATGGGCCCCAACACTAGGAAACAGGACTGACTGGAGGGGGGGACCCTACTCTGCAAAATATAGGTAATCTTGGAGGGGGGCCCCACAGTACAGAAAACAAAATAAATACTTAAAGGGACAGTCAACAGCAGAATTTTTGTTGTTTTAAAAGATAGATAATCCCTTAATTACCTATTCCCCAGTTTTGCATAACCAACACAGTTATATTTATACACGTTTTACCTCTGTAATTACCTTGTATCTAAGCCTCAGAAGACTGCCCCCTAATTTCAGTGCTTTTGACAGACTTGCATTTTAGCCAATCAGGGCTGTCTCCATGGTAAATTCATATGCAATAGCTCAATGTTATCTATATGAAACATGTGAACTAATGCCCTCTAGTGGTGAATAACTATCAAAATGCATTTAGATTAGAGGTGGCCTTCAATCAGCATATGAACCTCCTAGGTTTAGCTTTCAACTAAGAATACCAAGAGAACACAGAAAAATTGGTGATAAAAGTATATTGGAAAGTTGTTTAAAATTACATGCCCTATTTGAAACATGAAAGTTTTTTTTGGACTTGACTGTCCTTTAAATTAAAATTAAACAAAAATAAATAAGCAATTTGTTACTGGCAGACTGACTGTAGGCAGTGGGTGAGGAGGAACCCCTGCACTACATAAATAAATTAAAAATAAATATATTAATAAAATAAAATCCCTAAACTTTTTTTTTGGGGGGGGGGGGGGTCAGGTAGGGATCAGGAAGTGGGAGGTGTCAAGGGAAGGGTAATCTCCAAAGTACAGTAAAAATTAACCTTATAAGTTAACTGATTAACCCCTTCCCACTACCGGGAATTTCAGAAGTTTGGTGCACAGCTGAAACTAGCGGCCTTCTAATTGCAAAAAACAATTGCAAAGCCATGCATGTCTGCTATTTTTGAACAAATGGGACCCCAGAGAATCTTTTACAACCATTTGTCTTATAACTGCAGCCATTTTGTTCATATAATTTAAGTGAGAAACCAAAAGTGAACATTTTTTTTAAAATTATCATATTTGGCCGCCAATAGTGGCGTCAAAAATACCAAAGTGGGTCTTGATCAATACCTTGGATGGTCTGCTTTAAAAATATATATAGTTTTCATAGGTAAATCAGAAAACCAAAGGATCTATTTCTGTTTAAATGTAGTGATCACAAATATGCTAAAAATTCTCTGATACTGTGAGCAAGTTTTTAATCTGAAATTCCTTTTAGCAAAGGGCCAACTGTCTCCTACTAGTATAAAACATTTAAGAATAATTTACATGAATACATTGCAGCAGAATACTCAAGTAAACAGGTTAAAGGGACATTAATCACTTTGAGATGGAAATATAAAATGGATAAATTGTATATATAAAAAAAGTCTGTAATATACTTAAATTATATGTTTTGTCCCCATTTCTTGTAATTCCGTTCTGATTTTTTTTTAATAAGGTCCTTTTACATTGGTGTCAGTTGGAATTTTTAGTTTCATACAGGGGGCAAGAGTCCACGATCCATTACTTTTGAGAATTACACTGCTTACTACTAGGAGGAGGCAAAGATTCTCAAACCCCACGAGCCATATAAAACCCCTCCTACTTCACACATACCTCAGTCTTTACTTTGCCTCTGCTGGAAATGTTTAAAGAATGAAGACATGCATTTGATTCTTCAGAGAGAGATGTTTTCAGTCTATATTGAGGCCCGGTTTCCCCTCAGAGTACAGTGCTTGTCAGAGAGATATATATCATTTTTGGCACGCTTAGTTTTAGCACATCAGCCTTTGGGTTGAAGTTGAACATGTCGGGTTAACACTTGTCAGGTTAGTCTGTTGTGTTATTTCTTTCATATAGGTGGTGAAAGTCCACAAGCTAGTTACTGATGGGATATACACTCCTACCAGGAGGGGGAAAAGTTTCTCAAACCTCAAATGCCTATAAATACACCTCCCACCTCACTCATACCTCAGTTTCAAAAACTTTGCCTCCTTAGGAGGTGGTGAAGCATGATGTGCTTGATTTCTTCAGTGAAAGGCACTTTAAAGCATATTGAAGCCCAGTTCCTCTCTAAGTACAGTGTTTGTCTAAGGGATGTGAAGGGAGTATTGCCTGATGATACCATGTTTTCATCTATGGGAAAGCTTTTCATAAGGCTATCTGTAAATCAGTTGCAGGGATTCATCCGCTGCCTTTATAGAATAACAATATACTCTTGTACCATTACATCTGCTGATATGTTTCAGTACTGGTTTGGCTGTCTGCTATATGTGGATGGGTGTCTTACACAGTAAGTATATACTTTTATTATATAAGACACTCTCAGCTATGGATTTGGCACTTTTTAAGTAAAGTTGTTATATATTGTTTGTATACATGCATTGAGTCAGTAATTCAGTGCTCTTTTTAAGCGACTTTAATTAGTGGCTAAATATTTGTCAAGGTTGGTAGAGTCTGTGAAACATACAGTTTTTTTTTGGGGAAGTTATTAATTTATTTATAAATTTGTAGAATGCTACGTATTATGTTAGTCTCATGGAATGCTGATAATCACATTTTATGTAGTAAGATAGAAATATCCATTAGGCTTTATTTGGGTAAAAATATTTTTTTTGGATAAACAAACCAAATTCTTACCTGCTTATAGGATGATAGGTATATCAAAATTTCGTGCACAAAGGCACATGTGATGTCATTATTTACGTCATGCGTAACACGTCATCATTTTGCACTGTTTTCTGGTGCCAAAATTTACCATCAATTTTGCCGTTATAAGCCCCGCCCCCAGCTCATTCAGTGCTCTCAGAAAACGCTTAGAGAGCTTTTATGCAGCATTATTTATATGAATCACTTTTCTTTTTTATAATTATTTGCTCTGTTTCCCATTCTCTCAAGCCTGTTATATATGCTATGTATAAGAACATGAATATAAATTTGCAAATTTAATTTATTTTTTCAATATTTTGTTTTTTTGCAATTATGTCTCAAACTGAACCTGCCTTAGGCGATACCATAGGATTTGAGCTGCCTGAACATGTTTCTGCCAAAGCTAAGTGTGTTTGTTATAAAAAAGCTGATCTCAACTATGTAACTCTTGTTTTGACAATTTATTAAATGCTGATAATATTTTTATGAGTACAAATGCACCCACTGTTATTCCATCTCAGTCTAATGCTATTCCGCCTTCATATAAACGTAAAAGGGTTTGGCAACAATTTCCTAAACCTAGTAAATTAAGTTCTGACCTTCAGCATATTACGTATCCTCTACTGATGGGGTTTCCTCTGATTCAGAGGATGCCACGTCAGAGACAGATATAGACAAATCCTCTTTTTATTTAAGATAGAATATATTCGCTCTCTCTTAAAAGAAGATGTGTTTACTTTGGGTATTGAGGAATCTAAACCTCCTGATGATAAAGCTAGTAATCATTTAAATTCTGTATTTAAGACTACTGTTATTACTACTGAAATATTTCCTATTCCAGAAACTATATCCAATGTGATTGCTAAAGAATGGTCAAACCTGGTACCTCTTTTAACCCTTCTTCTAGGATTAAGAAATTGTATCCTTTACCTGTGGCTAATTTAGATCTTTGGGAAACAGTCCCTAAAGTTGATGGGGTGATTTCCACTCATGTCAAACGTACTACTATTCCTATAGAAGACAGTACTTCTTTTAAAGATCCTTTAGATAGGAATCTTGAATCTTATGTAATATTTACATACTGGCTATATTCTTAGACCAGTTATATCTATGGCTGATGTTGCTGCTGCTTCTACTTTTTAGTTGGATGGTTAAGCACAGCAGTTGTCTTCAGATCCTAAATAATCTACAATTATTCTTTTAATTCAACATGCAAAATCATTTTATTTGTGATGCTATATTTGATGTTATGAAGATCAATGTCAAATCAATGTCTTTAGCCATTCTAACTAGTAGAGCTTTATCGCTCAAATCTTGTAATGTTGTCATGGTGTCTAAAACTAGATTATTATCACTCTCTTTTCAGGGTAAAAATCTTTTTGGTTCACAATTGGATTCTATTATCTCCACTGTTACTGGGGGTAAGGGAGTTTTTCTGCCCCAGGACAAGAAATCTAAGTGTAAATTTAAAGCTCACAGTCGTTTTCCTTCCTTTCTGCAGAACAGAGAACAGAATAGAGAACAGAAAACTACTCCTTCCCATTCGGCCTAATTGGAGACCATCTCCAAATTGGAATAAATCCAAGCCTTATAAGAAACCAAATCCTGCCCCTAAACCTGCATGAAGGTGTGGCCCTCAAACCAGTTCTTCTGGTGGGGGGCAGACTAAAGCTATTTCAAAGAACTTAGACAGACTCTGTCCAAAATCAGTAGATTCAGAATATTATTTCTCAGGGTATCGAATAGGATTCAGAGTAAGACCTCCCATGGGAAGATTCTTTCTTACCATGTACCAAAAAACCCAGTAAAAGCTCAAGCCTTTCTGAAATGTGTTTCAGATCTAAAACTTTCTGGTGGCAATTATCCACAGCAGGAACAAGGTTTTTTTTTTTTTTTATTCAAATCTATTTATTGTACCACAGAAGGAAAATTCTTTCAGACCAATTTTGGATCTGAAAACTTTAAATCGTTTTGTAAGAGTCCCAACTTTCAAGATTGTGACTATAAGGACTATTCTGTCTTTTGTTCAGCAAGGTTTCTTCATGTCCACAATAGATTTACAGGACATTTACATTCACATTCCGATTCATCCAGATCACTTTCGATTTCTGAGATTCTCTTTTCTAAACAAGCATTACCAATTTGTCCTTCTTCCGTTTGGACTTGCAACAGCACCAAGAATATTCTCAAAGGTTCAAGGTGCCCTTCTATCTGTAATCAGAGAGCAGGGTATTGTGGTGTTTCCTTATTTGGACAACATCTTGGTACTAGCTCAATCTTTTCATTAAGCATAATCTCACACAAAACAACTGTTGTTGTCTCTTTAAAAACATGGTGGGAGGATCAATTTACCAAAGAGTTCCTTGATTCCTCAGACAAAGGTCACCTTTTTGGGTTTCCAGATAGATTCAGTGTCCATGACTCTATCCCTAACAGAAAAGAGATGATTGAGATTGGTTTCAGCTTGTCTAAACCTTCAGTCTCTATCATTCCCTTCAGTGGCTATGTGCATGGAAGTTTTAAGTCTCATGATTGCAGCATCGGATGTGATCCCTTTTGCTCGTTTTCATATGAGATCTCTACAGCTTTGTATGTTGCACTAATGAGGCAGGGATCATACTCAGATATCACAATTAATATACCTAAATCCCAACACTCAACTCTCTCTGACTTGGTGGCTAAACCATCACCCTATTGTTCAAGGGGCCTCCTTTGTTCGTCCTACCAGGACTGTGATCACAACAAGTCTCTCAGGTTCGGGAAGTGTCTTTGGTTCTCTGACAGCACAAGAAGTTTGGAATCCTCGAGAGGCGAAGTTACCAATCAATATCTTAGAACTCCATGCTATTTTCAGAGTTCTTCAGGCTTGGCCTCTATTAAAGAGAGAACCATGTATTCGGTTTCAAACAGCCAATGTCACAACAGTAGCATATGACAATCATCAATGAGGGACTCACAGTCCCCTAGCAATAAAAGAAGTATCTCTAATACTTTCTTGCGTGGAATACAACTCTTGTCTAATCACTGCAATTCATATCCCAGGTGTAGACAATTGGGAAGTGGATTATCTCAGCCGTCAATCACTACATCCAGGGGAGTGGTCTCTCCATCCAGATGTATTCTATCAGATTGTGCAGATATGGGGTCTTCCAGACATAGATCCAATGGCCTCTTGTCTAATCAAGAAGCTTCCCAGGTACCTCTCCAGGTCCAGGGATCCTCAGGCGGAAATGATGGATGCTCTAGCAGTTCCCTGGTTTTAGCAACCTGCTTACATTTTTCCACCTCTGGTTCTTTTTCCAACAGTGATCTCAAAGATCATAATGGAACAATCTTATGTGTTTCTGATAGCACCAGCATGGCTTCACAGGTTCTGGTATGCAGACCTTGTCTGAATGTCCAGTTGCCATCCTTGGTCACTTCCTCTAAGACCAGACCTTCTGTCTCAAGGTTCGTTTTTCCATCTGGATCTCAAATCCCTAAAGTTGAAGGCATGGAAATTGAATGCTTAGTCCTTAGTCATAGAGGTTTCTCTGACTCAGTGATTAATACTATGATACAGGCTTGTAAACCTGTTTCAAGGAAAATATATTACAAGGTTTGGAAAACCTATATTTCATGGTGTTCGACTCATGATTATTCCTGGCATTCTTTTATAATTTTAAGGATTCTTCAGTTTCTACAGGATGGTTTGGATAAAGGTTTGTCTGCCAATACTTTGAAAGAACAAATTTCTGCTCTGTTTTATGTCAAAGAAATATTGCTAATCTTCCTGATATTCATTGTTTCGTCTAGGCTTTGACTCGTATCAAACCTGTTATTAAATCTATTTCTCCTCCTTGGAGTCTAAATTTTGTATTAAAGACTTTGCAGACTCCTCCTTTTGAACCTATACATTCTTTGGACATTAATCTACTTTCTTGGAAAGTGTTATTTCTCTTGGCTATCTCTTCTGCTAGAAGATTTTCTCTCCTTATCTGATTTTCCATCAAGATAAAGTTGTTTTGCAAACTTCGTTTACATTTTTGCCTAAAGTTGTGAATTCTAACAACATTAATAGGGAAATCATTGTTCCTTCCTTGGGTCATAATCCTAAGAAAACTCTTGAAAGATCTTTACATTCTTTGGATGTGGTAAGAGCTTTGAAATATTATGTTAATGCTACTAAAGATTTCAGGAAGACTTCTAGTCTATTTGTCATTTTTACTGGTTCTAGAAAATCTCAGAAAGCCTCTGCCATTTCTTGGCATCTTGGTTGAAACTTCTGATTCACAAAGCTTATTTTGAGGCGGGCCAGTCTCCGCCTCAGAGAATAACAGCTCATTCTATCAGATCAGTTGCCACATCTTGGGCTTTCAAGAATGAAGTTTCAGTTGATCAAATCTGCAAAGCAGCCACTTGGTCTTCTTTGCATACCTTTACTAAATTTTACCATTTTGATGTTTTTGCTTCGTTGGAAGCAGCTTTTGGTAGAAAGGTTCTTCAGGCAGATGCCTCAGTTTGATTCTAGTCCCTTTTATTTAAGTTGTTTGAATTTTTAAAAAAACAAATTTATTTTGTATTTAATTTCTCTTATCGGGAAATAGCTGTTTTTATTTTATTCCTCCCTTTATAGTTACTCGTAGACTTCCACATCTTGGGTATTATGTCTCATCAGTAACTAGCTCATGGACTCTCGCCACCTATATGAAAGAAAACATAATTTATGTAAGAACTTACCTGATAAATTCATTTCTTTTATGGTGGCTAGAGTCCACGAGACCCACTCATTTTTTGGAGTTATGATTTTGTATAAAGCACATTATTTATCCTGTAATTTTTTTATGCTTTTACTCCTTATACATCTTTTAACGTTTGGGAAACTTTGCCACCTTCTGATAGGAATGTATATCCCATCAGTAACTGGCTTGTGGACTCTTATATCCCATCAGTAACTAGCTTGTGGACTCTCACCACCATGAAATAAATACATTTATCAGGTAAGTTCTTACATAAATTATGTTTTTAGCCCTTCAGCTGGTTTATGCATGCCGGGTTAGTACATGTACATCCTCGGCTATGTGCACGTTGGGTTTTGGTTCGTTAAATACTTAATAGCTGTTAGTATTTTTTGTGCGCGTTTTCTTGAGCGTTATTAATTCTTTGGATGTATTCTTAATGTCTCCTGCTTTGTTTTGCAGTTTAACTTAGTTCACATTCTACCTGTAAGTTTATTTTAAAAGCTAGTTAATTTAGTTTAAAAGCTAAGTTATTTCTATTCCTCAAGAACTTTTGAAAGTGGGTTATAGTTTTTATTGCATTGCTTTGTCAAATGCTATAATGGAGCTGTCTGATTCTGTAACTAAATCTACTTTAGAAGCCAAGTACCCTGAATAAATTTCTACCATTATTAGGTGTGCTTATAGTACAGGAGCTAAGGTACTTGCTGTAACTCATTTATGTGACTCATGTTTAAATTTATGAATGCAATCAGACCAACCTGATGCTGCTTCTTTGGGTATTTATCCTCCTTCTGTTTGTTCATTACAGAAGAATGTTATGGATGTTTCACCCAGTGTTAAAAAATAATCAAGGCTGTAATTTCTAAGGCACTGGAGCTTTTCCCACCTTTAAACAAGCGTAAAAGGTCAGTTCAGAATTTTACCTCCTACTAGTACTTTGTGCCTTGTGAATAATTCAAATTCAGTTTTTAAGACTGTTGTTAAACTCCCTGAGGTTTTCCCTGTTCCTGATGCTGTCTCTGACATGATTTCTAGTTTATGGTAATTCATTTAAGCAAGAAAGATCCCCTGATAATTAAATCAGAGAGGTAAGGGTGAGCAAAACTGTCTAGTACCTGTGTATAGAATATTTAGAATAAAGAGGGGGGGGGGGAAGCACTATTGTGGCACACTTAATATTAATAAGGGGTGACAGTTTCAACCATAATCACGGGAGGAACTGGGGGAAACCAGTTGGATAATTAAAACTTAACTTTTACTCAAAATCTATATATAAAAAAGAGGGGGGGTGAATACACATACATTTAAAAACAACTAAAAAACATATGAGGATGACTGCTTCCTGAATGATGGAGATGTACTATTAATTCCCAACCCAGTTAGCAGAGAAAGAAGCGCATATCAGCAGATATACTGCATGAAGTTTAACTTAAGGTAGCGATAGAATTAAGCTATCAAATCATCAGCCAAAGTGACTGATACCTATTACCGTTTATTACCTCTATTACAACTATCAGAACTCCAAATCTTATAATTAAGTTTAAGCTATGAGGGTAGTATACACATAGCTCTATAAAGTCCACAGCATTAATAGCTGGTACCATAATCATATGTTGCCATGCTTATAAGCTACCAAAATTATTACCATTTATTACCATATGTAAGTTACCACAGCAACAGTTATATAAGGTAGATAATATTTCTAACATGAAAATGTGGTTTAAAGTTCACATCAGAAGTGGTTGTAGCTATTACCGTTTATTACCATTGATAAGCTACCACAACAACAGCTATTTAATAAAAATAATGTGACTGGCGTAGATTTCACAGCATAAATTGCTGGAACTGTTACCATTTAATACCGTACCACAACGCCAGCTGCCTAGACAGAGCTTAAACTTTAATAAGAGCCAATTAGAAACGGAACCTCTTAAAGTTCACAGCGATTGTGAGAATGTCTCTATTACAAGGACACAGACAGGGAGCAGTTTGAATGCCTGAAGCGCGTTTCGCAACTGCTTTTTTTTTTAAAAAAGGACATTTTTTAATCCTTCTGCAAGGTTTTAAAAGTTATATCCTTTATCTGCTGCTAATTGGGACACTGTTCCTAAGGTTGATGGGACCGTTTCTACTCTAGCTAAACATACTACTATCCCTTTGGAAGATAGTACTTCTTTTAAGGACCCACTGGATGAAAAATTAGAGTCTTTTCATAAAAGGGCCTTTTTTCAAGTAGGATATTTGCTTAGGTCAGCCATTTCTATAGCTGACGTGCAGTGGCGGCTGGTGAATTTTTAAGATGGTGGTGCACAAGACCCCGCCCCTTTGAGAACGCCCCACCCCTCGAATGGCCCCACCCATTTGAACCAAAACCTAAACTCTTGAATTTGATTATATATATGTACTGGTCTGATAAACACTATTTATACATATCTTACTTACATTACATATATAATATCTTTATAACAGCAGCATGCTCTTGCCTTACACCTCTTCTATTCTATTCAATATTGCAAGTATGCGCCGAAAGAAGAGCAGTATGAGAGCGTGCTGCTGTAAAAAAAATGTGTCTGTGTATGTGTCTGTGTGTAGTAGTAGTAGTGTTTATGTGTGTGTGTGTATATGTGTGTATGTGTCTGTGCGTAGTAGCAGTAGTGTTTATATGTGTGGGTATCTTTTATAGCCATAATACTTTTTGTCAGGGTATAACACACATACACACACACTTTCATTATTTATTTTGTCCCCTTTTCCTGCATTGTGAAATTTCCAATTTTCCTGAGTTTCTATGAAGTAATGGGTACTTCCATGTTAAAAAGTAGTTATCCTTTGTCTAGTCTCTTCTACTGAGGACAATTGAAGACAAAAAGTGTGCAAATGAAAACTTTTAAAATATAGCAATGCTAAAAAAGTGTTTTAAAATGATAAAATTACTTTAACATTTGTATATTCCACAAACCATTGTTTGCACAGTTGCACACTCTATGTCCCTAATTGCCCTCAGCAGAAAAGATTAGATAAGAGAAACCTAGGTTTTAACATGGCAGCAGTGCCTAATTCTTTAAAGAAGCTAACATTTTATACATAGTTCTTAAAATTTAAACTGGTATTTTAAAGATACATCTACATATTCCTAAGGTAACCTTTGCTTTCATTATATCTTCATTATATCTTCAGTAAAATAAATGTTAGAAAAAAAATAAGAAAAATGCATACATTTTTAGTAAAACAAATGTAAAATTAAAAATAAAATATTTTGGGTGTGTCCACAAAGCTTTTAGCTAATTTTTGTATATATAGATGACAACCTTTGACTTTAATTGTTAACATTTCGCAAGACACACAAATGTATGTACATATGCAGACAGTCACACAAAAACGCATATACATACTAACACATTCTAAGTTTGATGAACATTTGTCTTTACACTTTCAATCAACAATCTGAGCTAAGCAATTAATTTTGAAGCAGGCCTCTTGTAATACACTTGTAAGGGAGATAACATTTCCCACCATGCATGCATAGATTCTATTCTTAGTAAGCTAAGATGGTTAATGAGTAATTTGCTTCCTTTAACACAAAACAGACCCTCAGAAAACGAAAACCATTTCTTGCTTAAGCTCTTGACAGCTCTGAAAATAACTGTAGGCAGCTGCCATATACATATTTTATCCCCATGATTATTTGCAGTTCTGAGAACATTCATACTGAATAAAGTTATTTACAAGTGCCCTTTGCCTGTGCTTTTCATGCGTTGCATGTGTCAGAAGAAAGGTTAGGTTGAGGACAAGCCAAGGTAGGAAATTATGGCGCCATATATATCGATAGAAACACATTAAAACAGTTTTTATTCTAAAGCCATAGTACCTGCTCTGTATGAACAAAGATCCTCTCCTGACAGCCTCCTCTTCCGCCCACACAAGTAAGGCCAAGTCCGCCTAGCTCAGACGCTGCAAAAGTAGTTGTGTAGTTTATGGCGTAACTGTTACGCCCCTGCCTCCTCTCCTCCTACACTGACACACATAGTCAGCTCAGCTCTTAGTGTGCGAGTGTCACGTGACAGCTGGCTCCCGCACACTAAGAGCTGTGCGAACAGGGAGGCTATGGGCTGGCCTGTAGGTGGCGCTGCAGTCAATGCAGTTTTAAAGTGGAAAGTGCTTTTGCCTATACTTCTATGTATCGCACGTGCGATACATAGAAGTATAGGCAAAACAGCCCTTTCGACTTTCAGGTTTCAGCCTAATATGCATGATGTCATGATGATAGTTACACTGCACAGTCTCACAGAAGACAGCACACAGGAAAATAATACATAAATATAATATAAAATAATATAAATAAAAATAAAAATTTTCATAATTTTTTTTTCTAATTTTTTTTTTTCTTAAGTTCTGCTCATTTTTTCTCCCTCTCCTCTGCCCCCTGGGGGTTCACGTGCGACAGTGCACATATGGAGGAGCCTCCACTGCTGACGTGGCTGCTGCTTCTACTTACTGGTTATTGAGTCTTTCAGCACAGTGTTCGGATTACTCTGTCAGTAAACATCTTCTGGGTCTACTTAAAAATGCTAATTCTTTTACTTCTGATATTGTTTGATATTGTGAAGATTAATATTAAAAGAATGTCTTTGGCAGTCCTTTCCAGGAGACCCTTATGGCTTAAATCCTGGTCTGCTGGCATGGTGTCAAAATCCAAATTATTGTCTCTTTCCTTTCAGGGAAACTGTTTGGTTCTGATTTAGATTCTATTATATCTACTATTACTGGAGGTAAAGGGGCTTTTCCAGAAAAGAAGTCTAAAGGGAAATGTAAAGCTTCCAATCATTTTCATTCCTATCATCAGAATAAAACACTTCTGATCCGGTCTGGAGGCCTAGTGTTAACTGTAACAAGTTAAAGCATGGTAAGAAATCTATCCCTACTACCAAATCAGCATGAAGGTGTGGCTCCGATCCATAGGTTCTGGTAGGGGGCAACTTAAGCCTCTTTCAGAAGGCTTGGTTTCAGTGTTAGTGCCTGTGCCTGGAGTTGCATTTGCTCTGAGCCACTGGAGGATTCTGGATCAGCATTTGATCTGCTTATTCTGTCACCTGCTCTGGCTTGCTCTCTGGCTCCACCTGCCTTCCAGCTGCAGGTAGTTATGCAATCAACACCCTATTTAAGCAAGTTTCCAGCTTCCTGTAATTCCCCATGTATAGAATCTATTCCTGGGTGTGCTACTTCTATGAACTGTTTGTTGTTCATCTCTGCTGCCGACCTAACTTGGTTTCTTGACCATTCTGCTGGATCTCAATTCTGACTGCCTTTGCCTCAAAGCCTTAGAACTTTTGCCTGAACTGTGTTTGTCTTTGCCTGCCACTTTTTTTACTCCCTTTGCCAACACGTTGCTGACCCCGGCCTTGAGACCGACTTTGCTCTTGCCTTATCCTCTCAACTACTATTTTGGTCATGTCCTGGGTCCTACCCCCTCCGAGTTGTATTTGTTTTACTAAGGTCAATTCCCAGCCTTAGGGTCCCTTGCTGGACAGACAATATACTACTTGTGACATTAAGCCAGTTCCAGATCCGTGGGTTTGGAATATAGTCTCCCAGGGATATTGAATAGGATTCAGAACAAGGCCTCCCAGAGGAAGGTTTTTCTTGTCTAATATTCCATGGAATATTTTTAAAAGTTTAAGCTTTTTTTCCGGTCTGTCTCAGATCTGGAAGTTATGGGAGTGCTGTTACCAGTTCCTTTGCAGGAATAGGGGATGGAATTTTATTCAAATCTCTTCATTGTTCCAAAGAAAGAAGGTACTTTCAGACCAGTTCTAGATTTTAAAGGATTCCATCTTTCAAAATGGAAAATATTTAGACTATTCTGCCTTTTGTTAAGCAAGGTCGGTCAGTTTAAGTCCACAATAGATTTATAGGGGCCCATTTATCAAGCTCCAAATGGAGCTTGTGGGCCCGTGTTTCTGGCGAGTCTTCAGACTCGCCAGAAATAGCAGTTATGAAGCAGCGGTCTAAAGACCACTGCTCCATTACCCTGTCCGCCTGATCTGAGCAGGCAGATAGGAATCGCGGGAATTCAACCTGATCGAATATGATCAGGTTGATTGACACCTCGCTGCGGGTGGCCCATTGGCCGCAAGTCTGCAGGGGGCGGCGTTGCACCAGCAGCTCTTGTGAGCTGCTGGTGCAATGCTGAATACAGAGAGCGTATTGCTCTCCGCATTCAGCGAGGTCTTGCGGACTTGATCCGCACTGTCGGATCAGGTCCACAAGACCTTTGATAAATTGGCCCCATAGAATGCTTTTCTTGATGTTCCTGTTCACAGAGAGCATTACCAGTTTCTGAGGTTTACCTTTCTGGACAAGCATTTTCAGTTTGTTGCTCTACCATTTGGTCTGGCTATAGCTCCACAAATATTCACAAAGGTTCACTCAGGGTATTAAAGTGGTTTTCTACCTGGATAATATCTTGGTTCAAACTCTGGTTCTATCTTACACCAACCTACTCTTGTTGTTTCTTTGACAACATGTTTGAAGGATCAATTTTTCAAAAACTATTTTTTGGGTTTTCAAATAGATTCAGTCTCTATGAGTCTTTCTCTAACAGAGTAGAGAAGGTTAAGATTGTTGTCAGCTTGTATGAACCTTCAATCTCTCTCTTTCCACTCTGTTGCTTTTTGTATGGAAGTTCTAGGTCTATTAGCTACTAGGTCTTTGCAATTTACTTATCTGTTTCCTCCTTTTGTTCTTCTACCCAGAGTGATCTCCAAGATAAGCCTAGAGAAATAATCAGTAATCCTGATTGCCCCAGCTTGGCCTCACAGGATTTGGTATGCAGATCTGGTTCAGATGCCCAGCTGTCCTCCTTGGCCTCTTCCTCTAAGGTCAGACTTTTTGTCTCAAGGTCCATTTTTTCTTCCAGATCTCAAGTCTCTAAACTTGATGGCATGGTATTTGAACAGTTAGTCCTTAGACATAGAAGTTTATCTGATTTATCTGGTATATCTGATTCAGTGATTGAAACCTTAATTCAGGAAGCCTGTAACTAGGAACATTTATTATAAGGTCTAGAAGGCCTATATTCCTTGGTGTATGGTTCATGGTTTTTCCTGGCATTCTTTCAGAATTCCTAGAATTCTGCAGTCTCTACAGGATGGTCTGGATAAGGCTCCATCTGCCAGTTCTCTGAAGGGACAGATTTCTTCCCTTTCTGTCTTGTTTCATAGGAAGATTGCTAATCTTCCTGATATTCATTGTTTTGTTCAGGCTTTAGTTCATATTAAACCTGCAATCAAGCTGATTCCTCCTCCATGGAATCTTAATTTGTTGTTAATAACGGTTTTGCAGGCTCCTCCTTTTGAACCTATGTATAAGTTGGTTATTAAGTTTCTTTTGATCTTTATCTTATTTTTCAGGATATATGTTTTATTGACTACTTTTGACATCTTGCCTAAAGTTGTTTCTTCAGAGAACATTAGCAGATAGATTGCTGTAATATACACTATCCATATTTAATAAAGGTTTTAAATATGTATTTACTGTATATATTTCACATTCCAATGTTCTGCATATAGCAGCATATGTTCTAAGTATTTATAAATAGATATTACTATATATGTGTATATATCTATACCTACAGTATATATAGCATCAGATATACTGTATGTAGAAATATGTAGAAATATGTACCATATTCTCCTGTGCATCAACCCGATATGAAAATATTATGAATATTTCACATTCCAATGTTCTTCACATAGAAGAATATGTTCGATTTATTCATAAATATATATATATATATATATATATATATATATATATATATATATATATATATATATATACTAGGGACGTGCGAATGTTTTGCAACATTCAAAAAATGAAACGAATTATAACACACTGGTTCGTGAACATTTGTTAAAATTCGTTAAAATTCTTTAAATGTAATAGTATTTCTAATGCTATTTTTAAATGTAATATTCAATTAGAATTTTTCTAATAATTTGATTAGCATTATGCAATATTTCCTACCACATGAACTATTGAACTTCTGAATAGTAATTGTTAAATCAAATGTTACATTTGAAATTTTGAATGTGGATATTTAATCTAATTATGAACATTCGAAAATGAAAGTAATATTCGATTATCACATTTTAATGGATTTTCATTCAATTGTCTAAACCGAATGTCAATACATTTGCCTGTCCCTTATATAAACATGATTATATATAGGTATAGATATATACAGATATATAGGAATATCTATTTATAAATACTTAGAACACATTCTGCTTTGTGCAGAACATTGGAATGTCAAATATTTACAGTAGATACACACTATAACACTTTATGAAATATGAATATTGCATAAATATGTGTTAACATGTTTTCATCTACTTAACTGCAAATGCCTCAAATGCACTTCTATATATATGTCTATATGTGTGTACATATGTATTTATGTGTTATATATGTATATATGTCTGTAAATACATATATACACATATAGATACATATAAATATATAAATATATATATATATATGTACATACATATATATATACATATATATATAAATCCATCTTTAGCAATGTACTGTATGTATCTCTATGTTAAAGCCCTTTGCCTGACTTTTTTTTCCCCAACACCTGAAATCTCATATCTTTGAGCCCTTATAACTTCTTTGTGCAATATGTTTTTTAAAACGTTCTATTAGATATTGTTATTATCAGTGTAACTGTATTGTGTAATACATTTTGTGTGTGTTTTGTGACACTTTTTTGTTTCACGAAACAGTTAACTAAAGCTCTGAGTATGCTCTAACCTGACGAGCATTAACTTCATTTGCGTTCAAATATTCGCGTTTACTTTCAACTTGTAATATGTGCGCAATTTAACTTGCATGCAAACGAACGCGAGAACCCAGTATCACTTGCACTCAAACGTTTGTGCTCCACTCGTAAACCGGACCTAAATTGTGTCTTTGGTCCATATTGTGAAGCCTTGCAGCACATGTTCTATGTTAAAGGGACAATATATATTTTAAATATATGTGTATATATATATATATATATATATATATATATATATATATATATATATATATATATATATATATATATATATAAAAATTAAGCACCAAATTGTCAAACAAAATTAATATTTTTAAAGAGTTTACAATTATCATTTGTTTTGCATTCCAGGTCCCTGAAAAAGGCAGGTGAACACCTTTAGCTTATCTCCATTGTTGTGGTTAGTTAGTAACATATATCAATTATACTGCACCAAGCAATCCCTGTGTAGACTGTTGCAGGGTCAGGGTTTTCGATCCTTCACAATCTACTCCAACCTCCCTGTGGGCATTGGTAAAAAACAAACACATTTTTTCAGAGTTAAATTATGGCAAGAATAAGCTGGCAAAATCAAAAATGAAAGCAAATTGCAAAGCTTTTATGACTATTTTAAGAATTAAAGGGAAATTAAACACTAAATAAATACTAGATAGAATGATGCAAACGCCTAGATTACGAGTTTTGTCGGTAAAAACTTGCGGGGCTAACGAGCCTTTTTTTTCCAGCACTCCCTTAAGCCAACGCTGGTATTACGAGTTCTATGAATGGCTGTGTTAGCCTCAGAAAAGTGATCTTTGAGCAAATTTAGCTCCACTTCAACCCTCAATACCAGCGTTGCTTACGGTAGCGGTAAGCTGGAAAAACGTGCTTGTGCACGATTTCCCCATAGGATACAATGGGGCTGAGCTGGCTGAAAAAAAACCTAACCCCTGCAAAAAGCAGCGTCCAGCTTCTAACGCAGCCCCATTGTTTCCTATGGGGAAACACTTTCTAAGTCTACACCTAACACCCTAACATGAACCCTGAGTATAAACACCCCTAACGTTACACTTATTAACCTCTAATTTGCCGCCCCCAACATCGTCGCCACCTGCATTATACTATTAACCCCTAATCTACCTCTCCGGACACCGCCGCCACCTACATTATCCCTATGAACCCCTAATCTGCTGCCCCCAACATCGCCGACACCTATATTAAATTTATTAACCCCTAATCTGCCCCCCAAAGTCGCCACCACCTACCTACACTTATTAACCTCTAATCTGCTGACCTAACATCGCTGCCACTATAATAAATGTATTAACCCCTAAACCGTCGCACTCCCACCTCGCAAACACTATAATACATTTTATTAACCCCTAATCTGCCCTCCCTAACATCGCCGCAACCTACCTACAATTATTAATCCCTAATCTCCTGCCCCCAACGTCGCCGCTACTATAATAAAGTTATTAACCCCTAAACCTAAGTCTAACCCTAACCCTAACACCCCCCTAAGTTAAATATAATTTAAATAAAACGAAATAAATCCTATATTATAAAAGACAAGAGTTTGTCTGAAGCCGTCATGCGCAGTTCAGACAAACTCTTGCAGCTGATCGCACGCGCACCCACCCGGCAGCAGCGTGAGGACCCGGCAGCACAGCTGATCAGTGAAAGAAAGGAGAGAGAGAGAGAGAGAGAGAGAGAGAGAGAGAGAAGAGAGAGAGAGAGAGACAGAGAGAGAGAGAGATCACAACACGGCCCGTGTCAACGGGCTTTAGGACTAGTTTACTATAATAAAATAAATTATTCCTATTTAAAACTAAATACTTACCTATAAAATAAACCATAAGATAGATACAATGGGGGGTAGTTATCAACATGTCTATTTTACCTGTCTTCGCCGGCCCAATACGCCTGCCTAAGCTCGCCTCACATCGCCGCCGCGGACCTGCAAAAATTTGCCTAAGTTATCAAAAAAGCTGTTAGTATGCACACAAGGATTTTTTGTACCTTCAGTTTTATTACATCAATTGTTTTTTAATATTTTCTTACATGTTGTTAGTGTTTCTTTCAGGGTGACGTCCAGTTGCACCTATTGCAGGCTAGTGACTACAGATATCTTTAGCACTAGTTCCTATGACTAAGTGCCACTAGGGGGGGGGGAAACGCGTCAGGACTGCTATTACTGCTCACCTGCATAATGATGCAGCTTTTACTTCTTGTTCAATAAAGATTTCTGGATTTTACCTTGCCCCCGAGTGCTCAGATTACTGCCTTCTTGGATTATCAAAACAGCTGTCAAAAAGCCACGCACCAAGTACGGGGCGATGAGCAGCGGATTGTGAGAGTTATCACTCATCCGATATCGCTGCTCTTCGTTTTTTTTACAGCTTTCTTGCTAGCCTGTCACTAAGCACCCACACTAAACTACACTGTTCTACCCCCTATACCGGCGCCCCCGGAGCCCCCCGCAACTAAATAAAGTTAGTACCCCCTAAACCGTCGCTCCCGGAGCCCACCGCCACTATAATAAATATGTTAACCCCTAAACCGCCGCTCCCGGAGCCCATCGCAAGCTACTCTATACATATTAACCCCTAAACCGTCGCTCCCTGACACTGCTGCAACTATAATAAATGTATTAACCCCTAAACCGCCGCTCCTGGACCCTGCCGCAACCTATATTAAATTTATTAACCCCTAATCTGCCCCCCTACACCGTTGCCACCTATAATACATTTATTAACCCCTATCCTGCCCCCCACTACACCGTCGCCACTGTAATAAAATTATTAACCCCTAAACCTAAGTCTAACACTAACCCTAACACCCCCCTAACTTAAATATTAATTAAATAAATCTAAATAATATTTCTATTATGAACTAAATTAATCCTATTTAAAACTAAATACTTACCTATAAAATAAACCCTAATATAGCTACAATATAAATAATAATTATATTGTAGCTATGTTAGGATTTATTTTTATTTTACAGGTAACTTTCAATTTATTTTAACTAGGTACAATAGCTATTAAATAGTTATTAACTATTTAATAGCTTACCTAGCTAAAATAAAGAGAAATTTACCTGTAAAATAAAAACTAACCTAAGTTACAATTACACCTAACACTACACTATCATTAAATAAATTATTCATATTTAAAACTAAATACTTACCTGTAAAATAAACCCTAAGATAGCTACAATGTAATTAATAATTACATTGTAGCTATCTTAGGATTTATATTTATTTTACAGGCAACTTTGTATTTATTTTAGCTAGTTAGAATAGTTATTAAATTGTTATTAACTATTTAATAACTCCCTAGCTAAAAGAAATACAAAATTACCTGTAAAATAAATCCTAACCTAAGTTACAATTAAACATAACACTACACTATCATTAAATAAATTAAATAAATTAAATACAAATAACTACAATTAAATACAATTACATAAACTAACTAAAGTACAAAAAATAAAAAAAGCTAAGTTACAAAAAATAAAAAAATAGGTTACAAACATTTAAAAAATATTACAACAATTTTAAGCTAATTACACCTAATCTAAGCCCCCTAATAAAATAACAAAGCCCCCCAAAATAAAAAAACTCCCTACCCTATTCTACATTAAAAAAGTTCAAAGCTCTTTTACCTTACCAGCCCTTAAAAGGGCCTTTTGTGGGGCATGCCCCAAAGAATTCAGCTCTTTTGCCTGTAAAAGAAAAATACAACCCCCCCAACATTAAAACCCACCACCCACATACCCCTAATCTAACCCAAACCCCCCTTAAAATCGGGAAAGAAGGATGAAGATTGAAGATTGAAGACCCCGCTTGGAAGATGACATCGCCCGGATAGAAGACTTCTTCAGCGCCGCTTGGAAGATGACATCGCCCGGATAGAAGACTTCTTCAGTGCCGCCTGGAGGATCACTTCATCGGATGGAAGATTTCTTCAGCGCCCCTTGGAGGATCACTTCTGCCGCTCCGGATCTCCTCTTCAGTTCCATCGGTGGCTCGGCTGAGTGAAGACGACTAAAGGTTTGATGATCTTCAGGGGATTAGTGTTAGGTTATTTTAAGGGGGGTTTGGGTTAGATTAGGGGTATGTGGGTGGTGGGTTTTAATGTTGGGGGGGTTGTATTTTTCTTTTACAGGCAAAAGAGCTGAATTCTTTGGGGCATGCCCCACAAAAGGCCCTTTTAAGGGCTGGTAAGGTAAAAGAGCTTTGAACTTTTTTAATGTAAAATAGGGTAGGGATTTTTTTTATTTTGGGGGGCTTTGTTATTTTATTAGGGGGCTTAGATTAAGTGTAATTAGCTTAAAATTGTTGTAATATTTTTTAAATGTTTGTAACCTATTTTTTTATTTTTTGTAACTAAGCTTGTTTTATTTTTTGTACTTTAGTTAGTTTATTTAATTGTATTTAACTGTACTTATTTGTATTTAATTTATTTAATTAATGTAATGATAGTGTAGTGTTAGGTTTAATTGTAACTTAGGTTAGGATTT
The DNA here is from genome assembly GCF_027579735.1 of Bombina bombina. Taxonomy (NCBI): domain Eukaryota; kingdom Metazoa; phylum Chordata; class Amphibia; order Anura; family Bombinatoridae; genus Bombina; species Bombina bombina. The sequence continues at coordinate 399,071,431 of NC_069501.1, read as the reverse complement.
ATTTTACAGGTAATTTTGTATTTCTTTTAGCTAGGTAGTTATTAAATAGTTAATAACTATTTAATAACTATTCTACCTAGCTAAAATAAATACAAAGTTACCTGTAAAATAAATATAAATCCTAAAATAGCTACAATGTAATTATTAATTACATGGTAGCTATCTTAGGGTTTATATTACAGGTAAGTATTTAGTTTTAAATAGGAATAATTTATTTAATGATAGTGTAGTGTTAGGTGTAATTGTAACTTAGGTTAGTTTTTATTTTACAGGTAAATTTCTCTTTATTTTAGTTAGGTAAGCTATTAAATAGTTAATAACTATTTAATAGCTATTGTACCTAGTTAAAATAAATTGAAAATTACCTGTAAAATAAAAATAAATCCTAACATAGCTACAATATAATTATTATTTATATTGTAGCTATATTATTGTTTATTTTATAGGTAAGTATTTAGTTTTAAATAGGATTAATTTAGTTCATAATAGAAATATTATTTAGATTTATTTAATTAATATTTAAGTAAGGGGGGTGTTAGGGTTAGTGTTAGACTTAGGTTTAGGGGTTAATAATTTTATTACAGTGGCGGCGGTGTAGTGGGGGGCAGGATAGGGGTTAATAAATGTATTATAGGTGGCGACGGTGTAGGGGGGCAGATTAGGGGTTAATAAATTTAATATAGGTTGCGGCAGGGTCTGGGAGCGGCGGTTTAGGGCTTAATACATTTATTATAGTTGCGGCAGGGTAAGGGAGCGGCGGTTTAGGGGTTAACATGTTTATTATAGCTTGCGGTGGGCTCCGGGAGCGGCGGTTTAGGGGTTAACATGTTTATTATAGTGGCAGTGGGCTCCAGGAGCGGCGGTTTAGGGGGTAATAACTTTATTTAGTTGCGGCGGTGTAGGGGGCAGATAAGGGGTGTTTAGACTCGGGGTACATGTTAGGGTGTTAGGTGTAGACATCTCCCATAGGAATCAATGGGATGTCTGTCAGCAGCGAACTTGTACTTTCGCTATGGTCAGACTCCCATTGATTCCTATGGGATCCGCCGCCTACAGGGCGGCGAATTGAAAACCAGGTACGCTGGGCCGTAAAAGTGCCGAGCGTACCTGCTAGTTTTTTGATAACTAGCAAAAGTAGTCAGATTGTGCCGCACTTGTGTGCGGAACATCTGGAGTGACGTAAGAATCGATCTGTGTTGGACTGAGTCCGGCGGATCGAAGCTTACGTCACAAAATTCTACTTTTGCCGGTCTCTAGCCTTTGATAACTAAGGCGAATCAGCCTCGCCACAAATACGCTGCGGAATTCCAGCGTATTTGAGGTTGACGGCTTGATAACTAGGCCCCAATATAACTAATAGTTACATTGTAGCTATTTTAGGATTTATATTTATTTTACAGGCAACTTTGTATTTATTTTAACTAGGTACAATAGCTAATAAACAGTTAATAAATATTTAATAGCTACCTAGTTAAAATAATTACAAAATTACCTGTAAAATAAATCCTAACCTAAGTTACAAATACACCTAACACTACACTATCAATAAATTAATTAAATAAATTAAATATAATTTTCTAAAAAAATATACAATTAAATAAACTAAACTATATTACAAAAAAACAAACACTAAATTACAAAAAATAAAAAAATATTACAAGAATTTTAATCTAATTACACCTAATATAAGTCCCCTAATAAAATAAAAAGCCCCCCAAAATAATAAAATTCCCTACCCTATACTAAATTACAAAAGTAATCAGCTCTTTTACCAGCCCTTAAAAGGGCTTTTTGCGGGGCATTGCCCCAAAGTAATCAGCTCTTTTACCTGTAAAATAAAATACAAGACCCCCCCAACATTACAACCCACCACCCACACACCCCTACTCTAAAACCCACCCGATCCCCCCTTAAAAAAAACCTAATACTACCCCATTGAAGATCACCCTACCTTGAGCCGTGTTCACCCAGCCGGGCACCATTGGGCCAGAAGAGGACATCCGGAGCGGCAGAAGTCTTCATCCAATCGGGGCAGAAGAGGTCCTCCATCCAGCAGAAGTCTTCATCCAAGCGGCATCTTCTATCTTCATCCATCCGGCGCGGAGCGGGTCCATTTCAAGACATCCGACGCAGAGCATCCTCTTCTTCCCGACGACTAACGACGAATGAAGGTTCCTTTAAATGATGTCATCCAAGATGGCGTCCCTCGAATTCCGATTGGCTGATAAGATTCTATCAGCCAATCGGAATTAAGGTAGAAAAAATCTGATTGGCTGATGTAATCAGCCAATCGGATTGAAGTTCAATCTGATTGGCTGATTGGATCAGCTAATAGAATGCGAGGTCCATTCTATTGGCTGATCCAATCAGCCAATCGGATTGAACTTCAATCCGATTGGCTGATTACATCAGCCAATCAGATTTTTCCTACCTTAATTCAGATTGGCTAATAGAATCCTATCAGCCAATCGGAATTCGAGGGATGCCATCTTGGATGGCATCATTTAAAGGAACCTTCATTCGTCGTTAGTTGTCGGGAAGAAGAGGATGCTCTGCGTCGGATGTCTTGAAGATGGACCCGCTCCGCACCGGATGGATGAAGATAGAAGATGCCGCTTGGATGAAGACTTCTGCTGGATGGAGGACCTCTACTGCCCCAATCGGATGAAGACTTCTGCCGCTCCGGATGTCGTCTTCTGGCCCATCGGTGCCCGGCTGCGTGAACACGGCTCAAAGTAGGGTGATCTTCAATTGGGTAGTGTTAGGTTTTTTTTAAGGGGGGATCGGGTGGGTTTTAGAGTAGGGGTGTGTGGATGGTGGGTTGTAATGTTTGGGTGGGTCTTGTATTTTATTTTACAAGAGCTGATTACTTTGGGGCAGTGCCCCGCAAAAAGCCCTTTTAAGGGCTGGTAAAAGAGCTGATTTCTTTTGTAATTTAGTATTGGGTAGGGAATTTTATTATTTTGGGGGGCTTTTTTATTTTATTAGGGGGCTTAGATTAGGTGTAATTAGATTAAAATTCTTGTTATATTTTTTAATTTTTTGTAATTTAGTGGGTTTTTTTTTGTAATATAGTTTAGTTTATTTAATTGTATTTTATTTTAGAAAATTGTATTTAATTTATCTAATTAATTTATTGATAGTGTAGTGTTAGGTGTATTTGTAACTTAGGTTATGATTTATTTTACTGGTAATTTTGTAATTATTTTAACTAGGTAGCTATTAAATAGTTATTAACTATTTAATAGCTATTGTACCTAGTTAAAATAAATACAAAGTTGCCTGTAAAATAAATATAAATCCTAAAATAGCTACAATGTAACTATTAGTTATATTGTATCTATCTTATGGTTTATTTTATAGGTAAGTATTTTGTTTTAAATAGGAATAATTTATTTTATTATAGTAAATTTATTTTGTTTTATTTAAATTATATTTAACTTAGGGGGGTGTTCGGGTTAGGGTTAGACTTAGGTTTAGGGGTTAATAACTTTATTATAGTAGCGGCGATGTTGGGGACGGGAGATTAGGGGTTAATAATTGTAGGCAGGTTGTGGCGATGTTAGGGAGGGCAGATTAGGGGTTAATAAAATGTATTATAGTGTTTGCGAGGCGGGAGTGCGGCGGTTTAGGGGTTAATACATTTATTATAGTGGCGGCGATGTCCGGTCTGCAGATTAGGGGTTAATAAGTGTAGGTAGGTGGCGGCGACATTGGGGGAGCAGATTAGGGGTTAATAAATATAATATAGGTGTCAGCGATGTTAGGGACAGCAGATTAGGGTTTCATAGCTATAATGTAGGTGGCGGCAGTGTCCGGTCGGCAGATTAGGGGTTAAATAATTTTATTATAGTGTTTGCGATGTGGGGGGGGGGCTCAGTTTAGGGGTTCATAGGTAGTTTATGGGTGTTAGTGTACTTTTTAGCACTTTAGTTAAGAGCTTTATGTTCCGGCGTTAGCCCATAAAACTCTTAACTACTGACTTTTATATGCAGTTGGAGTCTTGGAGGTAGAGGCTGTACCGCTCACTTTCTCCAAGACTCGTAATACCAGTGATAGGCAAATCCCATTAAAAAGATAGGATACGCAATTAACGTAAGGGGATTTGCGGTAGCCTCGAGTCGCGGAAGAAAAGTGAGCGGTAGACCTGTACCTGCAAAACTTGTAATACCAGCGTTAGATAAAAAGCAGCGTTGGGACCTCTCAACGCTGCTTTTTAAGGCTAACACAAAACTCGTAATCTAGGCGAAAGAAAAGATTAGTCTGAGAATAACATGTAGATGTATTTTTTAAATTTCATTAGCTGTTTAAATAGTGATAACATAAGTGTAAAGTTTTAATGTCTATAAAACAATTGGCGTTCTGCACTTCCATTTCTAACAGGAACTAAAAAGCTCACAATTTCATAATGGAATTACAGGAAGAGGAGACAAAATAAATAATAAAAGTATATTGCAGATTTTTTTAAAAATATATGACATCATTTTATATGATCATCTGAAAGTGTTTAATGTCCCTTTAAGAATTTATATAAGGAATTATATTTAAAGTTTTATATATCTTTAAGTAATGAAATACACATTTTGGCACTCGTGTCCATATAAATATATACACCTTTGACTATGTATTAAACTCCCACCTAGTAGAAGAGAATTTGCTTAAAATAAATGCCTAGATTACAACAGGAGTGCACCTGACAGCACAGGGTGCGCTATCTAGCACTCAGCCCCGAGTTTAAAGGGACATTCTTGTCAAAACTTAAATGCACATAGATAAATTACATATTTGAATAGAAACACATTTGCTATATACATGTATTGGCAAAAATGCTTCTAGTAATAGTTATTACTGTTTTAGTGTTAACATTTTTCTCTGCACGTGCATTTGAAGCATAGCTAGATATTCTCAGTGCACCAGCATTTTAAATACTGCAGCTGCTCAGAGGAAAAGTGTGGCCTGTATCATATCAGCAATTAACAAATTGAGTAATTACCAGATTATACAAGCACCTTAGCCACTGCTGTGTTTAAAATGCTGGTGTATGGTGGATACTTAAATACACTATTGGTATTGCTTTTTATTAGAAGCATTTTTGCTAATTCATGTATATTACAAAAACTGAAAATAATCCATGTGGATTCCAATTTTGGCTAGATTGTCCCTTTTATCTCTACAAAAAAAGGTTAAGCACATCAGTAAAGTCCTTTTTTGAGCGAGACAAGTATAGCAGTTTTCGAGCATCACACATTTGGTCAGCCAATCAAGTGAAGCAGTTGCACATAACCTGCCGATAAAAAAAGTATATATTTTCTGCTTGAGAGTTACATGTACGTTTTAGAATGTGTTAGAATGTGCTTTAAATTGAATTTTCTGTAAAAAAAAAAAAATAAAAATAAACTATTGCATTGCCTTGTTCTGTACTTTCCTACTTCCAAAATCTCCCTTGCTTGCAATCTGTGGTCTTTTACAACTGTAATAATTAAATGTTCACTTCTCCGAAGAAGAATTTGTCTATTGTTGCACTTGATAACAGCAGCTTAAAAATAAAAAAAAAATCTAAATCATTTTGCATAAAATGTCTTGCAGTGGGAGGAAAGTAATTGCTATGCTCAGTAAAGCTTTTATAGGTAAATGCAACCAAAACGGATTTAGTTGTAAAAAGTTAAAAAAAATATGTTTCTTTTGGAAGATTTCCCTATTCCACATACTAATCAAAATGACACACTATTGAATATTTCAGTGAAGAGATGTATCGGAGCCCCATAACAACCATATTTTATATGACATTATTTTAACTCATTTTATGGTATACTTAGTGTATTATACAGTTAGTTAATTTACAGAAATATACTTGCCAAAAATGATCATGGTAATTTTGGTTCTATATTTGTTAATGTCTTGAGGATTTGAAGAGCAACTGGAAAAGCACATAACAGAAAATGGTTAGATATTAATAGCACCCGTATGATTTTATATTTTGAAATATTTGGTAGAAACACAACTCGTCGTGTTTGGAGGAGAGAGAATGCTGAGTTGCAACCAAAGAACACCATACCTACTGTGAAGCATGGGGTGGCAACATCATGCTTTGGGGTTGTTTCTCTGCAAAGAGAACAGGACGACTGATCCGTGTACATGAAAGAATGAATGGAGCCATGTATCGTGAGATTTTGAGTGCAAACCACCTTCTATCAGCAAGGGCATTGAAGATGAAACGTGGCTGGGTCTTTCAGCATGACAATGATCCCAAACACACCACCCGGGCAACGAAGGAGTGGCTTCGTAAGAAGCATTTCAAGGTCCTAGAGTGGCCTAGCCAGTCTCCAGATCTCAAACCCATAGAAAACCTTTGGAGGGAGTTGAAAGTCCGTGTTGCCCAGCGACAGCCCCAAAACATCACTGCTCTAGAAGAGATCTGCATGCAGGAATGGGCCAACATACCAGCAATAGTGTGTGACAACCTTGTGAAGACTTACAGAAAACGTTTGACCTCTGTCATTGCCAACAAAGGATATATAACAAAGTATTGAGATTAATTTTTTATATTGACCAAATACTTATTTTCCACCATAATTTGCAAATAAATTCTTTCCAAATCAGACAATGTGATTGTCTGGATTTGTTTCCACATTTTGTCTCTCATAGTTAAGGTATACCTATGATAAAAATTACAGGCCTCTCTCATCTTCTTAAGTGGGAGAACTTGCACAATTGGTGGCTGACTAAATACTTTTTTACCCCACTGTATATATATATACAGTATATATATATATATATATATATATATATATATATATATATATATATACACATATACATATATTGTATATACATATTGTAAATAGAAACCGTTGTAAAATGAAACACGGTTTACAATGTAAGTCAATAAATATATTTATATATAGCTATATATACACACACAGTATATATACAAGGTGTGCAAGTGTATAAGCACAGTTTTTACCGTTACTGTATTTTATATTACCAATTGGCAGCTGCTTGCATGCAATTTTTATTTCCATTTTATCCATATTTCTCTTGTTAAGTGTAGTCAGTCCACGGGTCATCCATTACTTATAGAATATATCTCTTCCTAACAGGAAGCTGCAAGAGGATCACCCAAGCAGAGCTGCTATATAGCTCCTCCCCTCACATGTCATATTCAGTCATTCTCTTGCAGCCTAACTAAAGATAGGTTGCTGTGAGAGGTCTGTGGTGTTTTTTAACTTAGTTTATTTCTTCAATCAAAAGTTTGTTATTTTAAATGGCACCGGAGTGTGCTGTTTGTTCTCAGGCAGCATTAGAAGAAGAATCTGCCTGTGTTTTCTATGATCTTAGCAGACGTAACTAAGATCCACTGGCTGTTCTCATCTGAGGAGTGAGGTAACTTCAGAAAAGGGGAATAGCATGCAGGGCCCCCCTGCAAACGAGGTATGTGCAGTAAATTATTTTTCTGAGGAATGGAATTGACTGAGAAAATACTGCTGATACCAATGTAACGTAAGTTCAGCCTTAAATGCAGTGATAGCGACTGGTATTAGGCTGATGAGTGTGTGTACACTGAATGTATTTTTCTAAGGAATGGAATTGACTCTGAAAATACTGTTAATACTGAAATAATGTATGAGCCTTAACTGCAGTAAAAGCGACTGGTAGCAGGCTTATTAATAACACTTCATAACTTTTAAAATGTATGTTCAAAACGTTTGATGGCATGTTAATCGTTTTTTGTGAGGTACTTGGTGATAAAACTTATTGGGGCATGATTTTTACCACATGGCCATCTTTGTTTTCTGCATAGAAACAGTTATCTGAGCTTCCCCACTGTTGTAATGAGTGGGAGGGGCCTATTTTAGCGCTTTTTTGCGCAGTAAAAATTCAGTCACAATCTGTCTCCTTCATCCTCCATGATCCAGATCATCTCTAGAGAGCTCAGGGGTCTTCAAAATTCATTTTGAGGGAGGTAATCAGTCACAGCAGACCTGTGACAGTGTGTTTTGACTGTGTTAAAAACGTTAATTATTAAATTGTTATCCGTTTTTGGGTATTAAGGGGTTAATCATCCATTTGCTGGTGGGTGCAATCCTTTGCTAACTTAATACATTTACTGTGAAAAATTGGTTGCTATAACTATTTTGGTTCATTGTTATTTCAACTGTGACAGTTTTTTGTGCTTCTTAAAGGCACAGTAGCGTTTTTTATATTGCTTGTAAATTTATTTAGAAAAGTATTTCCAAGCTTGCTAGTCTCATTGCTAGTCTGTTTAAACATGTCTGACTCAGATGAATCTCTTTGTTCACTATGTTTAAAGGCCAATGTGGAGCCCAGTAGAAATTTGTGTACTAATTGCATTGATGTTACTTTAAATAAAAGTCAATCTTTACATGTAAAGAAATTATCACCAGACAACGAGGGGGAAGTTATGCCGACTAACTCTCCTCACATGTCAGTACCTTCGCCTCCCGCTCAGGAGGTGCGTGATTTTGTGGCGCCAAGTACATCAGGGAGGCCCTTACAAATCCCTTTGCAAGACATGGCTACTGTTATGACAGAAGTATTATCTAAATTGCCAGAATTAAGAGGCAAGCGCGATAGCTCTGGGTTAAGGACAGAGCTCGCGGATGAGGTGAGAGCCATGTCAGATACTGCGTCACAGTTTGCAGAACATGAAGACGGAGAGCTTCATTCTGTGGGTGACGGATCTGATCCAGGGAGACTGGATTCAGAGATTTCTAATTTTAAATTTAAGCTTGAAAACCTCCGCATATTGCTAGGGGAGGTATTAGCGGCTCTGAATGATTGTAACACGGTTGCAATTCCAGAAAAATTATGTAGGTTGGATAGATACTATGCGGTACCGGTGTGTACTGACGTGTTTCCTATACCTAAAAGGCTTACAGAGATTATTAGCAAGGAGTGGGATAGACCTGGTGTGCCTTTTTCCCCTCCTCCCATATTTAGGAAAATGTTTCCTATAGACGCCACCACACGAGACTTATGGCAGACGGTCCCTAAGGTGGAGGGAGCAGTTTCTACTTTAGCTAAGCGTACCACTATCCCTGTGGAGGATAGTTGTGCCTTTTCAGATCCAATGGATAAGAAATTAGAGGGTTACCTTAAGAAAATGTTTGTTCAACAAGGTTTTATCTTACAGCCCCTTGCATGCATTGCGCCTGTCACTGCTGCGGCGGCATTCTGGTTTGAGTCTCTGGAAGAGGCCATTCGCACAGCTCCATTGGATGAAATTATGAACAAGCTTAAAGCACTTAAGCTAGCTAACGCATTTGTTTCTGATGCCGTCGTACATTTAACCAAACTTACGGCTAAGAACTCCGGATTCGCCATCCAAGCGCGCAGAGCGCTATGGCTTAAATCCTGGTCAGCTGACGTGACTTCTAAATCTAAATTGCTTAATATTCCTTTCAAAGGGCAGACCTTATTCGGGCCCGGCTTGAAAGAAATTATAGCTGACATTACGGGAGGTAAGGGCCATGCTCTACCTCAGGACAGGGCCAAATCAAAGGCCAAACAGTCTAATTTTCGTGCCTTTCGTAACTTCAAGGCAGGAGCAGCATCAACTTACTCCGCTCCAAAACAGGAAGGAGCTGTTGCTCGTTACAGACAGGGCTGGAAAGTTAACCAGTCCTGGAACAAGGGCAAGCAGGCCAAGAAACTTGCTGCTGCCCCTAAGACAGCATGAAGAGAGGGCCCCTTATCCGGAAACGGATCTAGTGGGGGGCAGACTTTCTCTCTTTGCCCAGGCTTGGGCAAGAGATGTCCAGGATCCCTGGGCGTTGGAGATCATATCTCAGGGATATCTCCTGGACTTCAAAACTTCTCCTCCACGAGGGAGATTTCATCTTTCAAGATTATCAGCAAACCAAATAAAGAAAGAGGCATTTCTACGCTGTGTACAAGACCTCTCACTAATGGGGGTGATCCACCCAGTTCTGCGGACGGAACACGGGCAAGGATTCTATTCAAATCTATTTGTGGTTCCCAAGAAAGAGGGAACCTTCAGACCAATCTTGGACTTAAAAATCCTAAACAAATTCCTAAGAGTTCCATCATTCAAAATGGAAACTATTCGAACCATCCTTCCCATGATCCAAGAGGTTCAGTACATGACCACAGTGGACTTAAAGGATGCCTACCTTCACATACCGATTCACAAGGATCATTATCGGTACCTAAGATTTGCTTTTCTAGACAGGCATTACCAGTTTGTAGCTCTTCCCTTCGGATTAGCTACGGCTCCAAGAATCTTTACAAAAGTTCTGGGCTCACTTCTGGTGGTACTAAGACCGCGAGGCATAGCGGTGACTCCGTACCTAGACGACATTCTGATACAAGTGTCAAGTTTTCAAACTGCCAAGTCTCATACAGAGATAGTTCTGGCATTTCTGAGGTCGCATGGGTGGAAGGTGAATGTGGAAAAGAGTTCTCTATTACCACTTACAAGGGTTCCCTTTCTAGGGACTCTTATAGATTCTGTAGAGATGAAAATTTACCTGACGGAGGCCAGGTTATCAAAACTTCTAAATGCTTGCCGTGTCCTTCATTCCATTCCACACCCGTCAGTAGCTCAGTGCATGGAAGTAATCGGCTTAATGGTAGCGGCAATGGACATAGTACCATTTGCACGCCTGCATCTCAGACCGCTGCAATTGTGCATGCTAAGTCAGTGGAATGGGGATTACTCAGATTTGTCCCCCCTGCTAAATCTGGATCAAGAGACCAGAGATTCTCTTTTATGGTGGCTTTCTAGGCCACATCTGTCCAAGGGGATGACCTTTCGCAGGCCAGATTGGACGATTGTAACAACAGACGCCAGCCTTCTAGGCTGGGGCGCAGTCTGGAACTCCCTGAAGGCTCAGGGACTATGGACTCAGGAGGAGAAACTCCTCCCAATAAATATTCTGGAATTAAGAGCAATATTCAATGCTCTCCTAGCTTGGCCTCAGTTAGCAACTCTGAGGTTCATCAGATTTCAGTTGGACAACATCACGACTGTGGCTTACATCAACCATCAAGGGGGAACCAGAAGTTCCCTAGCGATGTTGGAAGTCTCAAAGATAATTCGCTGGGCAGAGTCTCACTCTTGCCACCTGTCAGCGATTTACATCCCAGGCGTGGAGAACTGGGAGGCGGATTTTCTAAGTCGCCAGACTTTTCATCCGGGGGAGTGGGAACTTCATCCGGAGGTCTTTGCTCAACTGATTCTTCGTTGGGGCAAACCAGATCTGGATCTCATGGCGTCTCACCAGAATGCCAAGCTTCCTTGTTACGGATCCAGGTCCAGGGACCCGGGAGCGGTGCTGATAGATGCTCTGACAGCCCCTTGGGTCTTCAACATGGCTTATGTGTTTCCACCATTTCTGATGCTTCCTCGTTTGATTGCCAAGATCAAACAGGAGAGAGCTTCGGTGATTCTGATAGCGCCTGCGTGGCCACGCAGGACCTGGTATGCAGACCTAGTGGACATGTCGTCCTGCCCACCGTGGTCTCTGCCTCTGAGACAGGATCTTCTAATTCAGGGTCCTTTCAACCATCCAAATCTAATTTCTCTGAGGCTGACTGCATGGAGATTGAACGCTTGATTCTATCAAAGCGTGGCTTCTCGGAGTCGGTTATTGATACCTTAATACAGGCTAGGAAGCCTGTTACCAGAAGAATTTACCATAAGATATGGCGTAAATATTTATATTGGTGCGAATCCAAGAGTTACTCATGGAGTAAGGTTAGGATTCCTAGGATATTGTCTTTTCTACAAGAGGGTTTAGAAAAGGGCTTATCTGCTAGTTCGTTAAAGGGACAGATTTCTGCTCTGTCTATTCTTCTACACAAACGTCTGGCAGAAGTTCCAGACGTTCAGGCTTTTTGTCAGGCTTTAGCTAGGATTAAGCCTGTGTTTAAGACTGTTGCTCCGCCGTGGAGCTTAAACTTAGTTCTTAACGTTCTTCAAGGCGTTCCATTTGAACCCCTTCATTCCATTGATATCAAGCTGTTATCCTGGAAGGTTCTGTTTTTGATGGCTATTTCCTCGGCTCGAAGAGTCTCTGAGTTATCTGCCTTATATTGTGATTCTCCTTATCTGATTTTTCATTCAGACAAGGTAGTTCTGCGTACTAAACCTGGGTTCTTACCTAAGGTAGTTACTAACAGGAATATCAATCAAGAGATTGTTGTTCCATCACTGTGTCCTAACCCTTCTTTAAAGAAGGAACGACTTTTGCATAATCTGGACGTAGTTCATGCCCTGAAGTTCTATTTGCAGGCAACTAAAGATTTTCGTCAAACTTTTTCCCTGTTTGTCGTTTACTCTGGACAGAGAAGAGGTCAAAAGGCTTCGGCTACCTCTCTCTCTTTTTGGCTTCGTAGCATAATACGTTTAGCTTATGAGACTGCTGGACAGCAGCCTCCTGAAAGGATTACAGCTCATTCTACTAGAGCTGTGGCTTCCACCTGGGCCTTTAAAAATGAGGCCTCTGTTGAACAGATTTGCAAGGCTGCAACTTGGTCTTCACTTCACACTTTTCCAAAATTTTACAAATTTGACACTTTTGCTTCTTCGGAGGCTATTTTTGGGAGAAAGGTGCTTCAGGCAGTGGTTCCTTCTGTTTAAGGTTCCTGCCTTGTCCCTCCCTTCATCCGTGTACTTTAGCTTTGGTATTGGTATTCCATAAGTAATGGATGACCCGTGGACTGACTACACTTAACAAGAGAAAACATAATTTATGCTTACCTGATAAATTTATTTCTCTTGTAGTGTAGCCAGTCCACGGCCCGCCCTGTCTTTAAGGCAGATCTAAATTTTAATTAAACTCCAGTCACCACTGCACCCTATGGTTTCTCCTTTCTTGTCTGGTTTTGGTCGAATGACTGAATATGACATGTGAGGGGAGGAGCTATATAGCAGCTCTGCTTGGGTGATCCTCTTGCAGCTTCCTGTTAGGAAGAGATATATTCCATAAGTAATGGATGACCCGTGGACTGACTACACTACAAGATAAATAAATTTATCAGGTAAGCATAAATTATGTTATTTGCATCCCCTATTACCCTGGAATAAAGTTTATTCATTTTACATACATCAAGTGGTACAGGGTTTTAACCTCTTAGTGCACATTGCTGCTTTTTACCACTCCTATATTAAGGACCCTAACAAGTGGACCAGCCAGCTGCAGCAGCACAACCAGGAGGATCACACAGGCTGTGAAAAGCCCCCCTTGCTGTCATCATACCTCATGTGCTGAGGTTTGTACAAGTGAGTACTCATTTGGCTTATGATCATGTTTTAAACTTGTGGAAACATAACATACTGCACCAGGATCCTTGTGTTTGTGCACCCTTCCCTCTTCTGTTGGTCTTAGATTCTGCTGGGATTTCCCTCGTTAGGGATTCTTTTTGCTTTGGGGATTAGGCTGTGAGACACTCTGGATCTATACCTCCACATATCAACTAAAGACTGACTGGGTGCCACGTAGGAGGACTGTATATCTACAGAAATTGGTGTTCACTCACTATCCCTTAGGGATAACTTAGTCACTAGCGCTAATACTATCTCTGTGTGTTCAATATATATACAGTATATATAAAACACGGAATCGGACTGCACTCTCATACTGGACCGGGTACACATCCCATGATCCTGCAACATGCTCAGCCCTGGGTGCTCACAGGCACTCACAGGAAGCTGTGCTGTCCCCAGAGTCACAGGCAGTTATCCCCAGACAGATCTGGGTGCAAGAACCATAGGGAAAATTACAAAATAAATTAATACAACACACAGAGAAAGTCCAGCACTCACAAGCTCTCAGCTAAGATTTAAAAGCAAAATTGGAAAGGTTAGTTACCGCATCTGGCCAAATGGGACAAGCCCAGGTACCACGTCAAGGTCCTTTCCAATACCTGGGACCCTAAAACAGCCACACAATGCAAGCTCTTAAATCCAAACAAACTGGGAACAAGAGAAGGGTGAAAAGGCTTATGTAATCACCCTAGACATATACAAAACACGGAATGGGACTGCACTCTCATACTGGACCAGGTACACAGTCCATGACCCTGCAACATGCTCAGACTTGGGTGCTCACAGGCACTCACAGGAAGCTGTGCTGTCCCCAGAGTCACAGGCAGTTAACCCCAGACAGGTCTGTGTGCAAGAACCATAGGAAAAATTACAAAACAAATTAATACAACACACAGAGAAAGTCCAGCACTCACTTACAAGCTCTCAGCTAAGATTTAAAAGCAAAAATGGAAAGGTTAGTTACCGCATCTGGCCAAATGGGACAAGCCCAGGTACCACGTCAAGGTCCTTTCCAATACATGGGACCCTAAAACAGCCACACAATGCAAGCTCTCAAATCCAAACAAACTGGGAACAAGGGAAGGGTGCACAGGCGTATGTAATCACCCTAGACATATACAAAACACGGAAGGGGACTGCACTTTTATACCGGACCGGGTACACATCCCATGACCCTGCAACATGCTCAGCCCTGGGTGCTCACAGGCACTCACAGGAAGCTGTGCTGTCCTCAGAGTCACAGGCCGTTAACCCCAGACAGGTCTGGGTGCAAGAACCATAGGGAAAATTACAGAACAAATTAATTCAACACACAAAGAAAGTCCAGCACTCACTTACAAGCTCTCAGCTAAGATTTAAAAGCAAAAATGGAAAGGTTAGTTACCGCATCTGACCAAATGGGACAAGCCCAGGTACCACGTCAAGGTCCTCTCCAATACCTGGGACCCTAAAACAGCCACACAATGCAAGCTCTCAAATCCAAACAAACTGGGAACAAGGGACATTATTTGATTTTTTTCTTTGTGAATTTAATGTATTTTTAAAAATATACACTCATTTAAAATCTGATGACTGCAACACATTCCAAAAAAGTTGGGACAGTCGACTGTTTACCACATTTAATAACACTTAATTAAGCGTTTGGGCACTGAAGACACCAGTTGGTTAAGTTTAGCAAGCAGAATTTTCCACCATTCCTCCATTATACATGTCTTCAGCTGCAAAGTGTATGAGGCCTTTGTTGCCTTATTTTGCACTTCATAATGCTCCACACATTTTCAATCGGTGACAGGTCAGGACTGAAGGCAGGCCATCCTAGCACCTGCACGCTCTGCTTACACAACCATGCGCTTGTAATCCGGGAAGAATGTGGTTTGGCGTTGTCCTGCTGGAAAATGCAGGGACGTCCCTGGAAAAGACGACGTCTGGATGGCCACATATGTTGCTCCAAAATGTATACATATCTTTCTGCATTAATGGTGCCTTCACAGATGTGCAAGTTACCTATGCCAAAGGCACTGACACACCCCCATACTATGAGAGACACTTGTTTTTTTACCTGATGCCGATAACAGCTTGGGTGGTCCTTTTCCTCTTTGACCCCAAGAACAAGACAGCTGTTTTTTCCAAAAACTATTTAAAATGTTGACTTGTGAGACCGCAAAACATGACTCCGCTGTGCTACTGTCCATCTCAGTTGATACTAAGCCCAGAGAAGTCAGTGGCGCTACTGGACAGTGTTGATGTATGGCTTATGTTTTGCATAGTAAAGCCTTAACTTCCATCCGTGTATGCAGCAGCGAATGGTGTTGACTGACAAAAGTTTACCAAAGAATTCCCGAGCCCATGTCAGGATATCTATTACAGACAGAATTTTTGAGACATCGACATCTAAGGGATCGGAGATCACACACATTCAGAAGTGGTTTTCGGCATTGCACTTTATGCACCGAGATTTGACCGGATTTCTTGAATCTTTTAAATATATTGTGCACTGTATAAGGTGAAATACCTAAAATCCTACCGATTTGTCTGTGGGGAATGTTGTTCTCAAAGTGTTGGATTATTCGCTGATGCATCTGTTGGCAGATTAGCAAGCCTCGACCCATCCTTGCTCTTGCAGGATTAGGCCTTTCTTGGAGGCTCCTTATTTACTATGATTACTCGATTGCCTCACCTGTTTCACATCTCCTTCTTATCTCACCTTGTCACATCGCTATTAGTCCTAAATTGCCTTTTTTGGAACATGTTGCAGTCATCAAATTTGAAATAAGTGTATATTCAAAAATACATTAAATTCACAAAGTAAAACTTAAAATAATGTGTTAATAATGTGTTTTCAATATAGTACAGGGTAAATTTTCAAATGACTCATTTTGTTTGTTTTTTGCATTTTCCATACTGTTCCAACTTTTTTGATATTGGGGTGTGTATATATATATATATATATATATATATATATATATATATATATATATATATATATATATATATATATATTCAGTATATATATATATATAAATATATATATATATATATATATATATATATATATATATATATAACACACACACACACAGTAAATACACATACACACACAGTATATATACATATATAGTGGTTTCTTAATTGGCCAAAGCAGAGAAAATAAACAATATGCAAGATGCTTTTAAAAGGGTTATGTTTTTCAATCAAATTACTATGTTTATACATATTCATTACATATATTTTTTTTAAATGTATATGTTAAGGTGTGAAACTTATTATGGATCTACATATTTGATTTACATACGTTAAAATAAAGCTATTGAACATTCAATGACTTCCAATTTACAGATTGTGCTGTTGATAATAAAAGTCTTATATAAAAAATGGTAAAACTTGATAGATATCCTGTGTTAAATGCAAAACCAATGTTAGTTTTCAGTATTGTCAGAAAGTCAATGTATATTTGAAGATTCTGTTAAATGTTGCTCTGTGCCACATTCTCCATGAATTGGGTGCGAAACCACACAGAATTTATTATCATGGAAAACATGGACCTTATGAATACAAAATTAGGTTCTAAGTGAGAGCTCAGTGATGAAAAAGAACTATCAAGAGATTTCTTAAGTGAGTTCTAAACGACTATAGATTTTACTGAATTGTTTCACCTCACTGACCCCAACACGGTGGAGTGAATTTCATCCTTTTGTGTCTTGCTAAATTAATAATGATTTTGATCTATTATGTGTGCATCAGTGTTAACACTATCTACATCCTATGTCATCCTCTTTATTCTGTATATAAAGTCCTTAGTTATTCTACTTAATAACACAAGGTCCAGCAGTAAGTATTTTGTTGTTATATGAAAAAGGTTCCGTCAACTTATCATCAACTCAATTTACATTTTTAACATTCATAGAAACCTAAGCAGTGCATAGTATTTAGACCCCAGTAATGCCCAGGGTACAAGTCACTCAATGTAATCTTTCTGGACAAAAAAAAAAGAAAATCACCTGTTCTTATTACTTCCAGAAAAATCAAAATCCAATTCACCATGTAATTGTGCATTTAAGATATATTCAGAGTTCCTAAGTGGATACAAAATTTGCTTCTCTATTTATGATAGTAAGGTAAGTAAATAGGGCTCCCACTTTTTCATAAAAGTCGACATCCTGTGCTGCAAACACCCCATGACTTCTGCTTGTTCATAAAGTCGCCGCTGCATTAAAATTGTTTTCATTTATACCTATATACAATCATCTATATAGATATAGGTATAAATATATATTGTGTGACAAACAATTTGCAGTGCTCACGTAAATACACAAACTGTGTTAAAATAAAATGTTAAAAAAATGTGCATAAATCTTTAAAGGATACAGTTCTTATGATGGTCAGCTTTCAAAGATCCAAGTAAATCCATGCTGTGTCTCTAGGGGTGGATATGTGAAGGAAAGAGAGAGAAACAATAGTGTAGCTATATAGAAACATCCTATTCAAGTCAGGTTCTTACACTAATTAGAGCTATAACTCAGATCTAAGTGTGATTGTAGATAGGAAACTGGTCTTTGTTTAAAAAGGTAAAATACATTTTTATTAAAATACACAGGACTAAGACTAGACACTGTTACAAATAAAACATGCACAAAGAGATTGCTAAGCCCTCTAAACAGTGTGTACTGGCATAGTGCTGTTGAGGCTATCAGAGTATATAAGTCAGCAGCAATAACAGTGAAGACAGTCTATAATGGTCCTTAAAAACAGTAAATCTGACTATCGTTTCGCCTTACTCTTAAGGCTTTATCAAGGATCCTTTACTGTTTGCTCTATAGCCTTTCCCGCCTTTAGTGAGTAATATTTTTGAAACATTTTTTCTGTTGAATAAATTCATTCATTCATTGGGGCCGATTTATCATCGGTCTGTTGGCATTAATCATTCCACAAGCAGTTCTTGTGAAATGCTTGTACAATGCCGCCCCCCTGCAAGGTCGCTAGCAGGGGGTGTCAATCAGCCCGATCATATAGGATTGGGCGGATTGCAGACCGCAGCCTCACAGGCAGCAAACCAGTTATGGAGCAAGGGTCTTGCTTCATAACTGCTGTTTCCGGCAAGCTTGAAGGCTCACACGGAAACAGGGGCATCAGGGACCATTCTGCCCTTGATAAATCGCCCCATTGACTTCATTTTTTGTGTATGACTGATTTATTATATGCAAAAAATTGTGAAACTTCATTCATTTTAGCATTTGTTTGAAAACAAATTCACGTCTTCTTCTTCCTCTATTGCGTGCTTACTTATCCTGTGGAACTCTCTCTCGCTTTGTTAAACTCTCTGCCAAAGTCCAAAGCTTTAAATCAGAACTCATCAGGATAGGAGTAATACTCCAGAATTCAGTGTTTTACTGATCTTAACATTAGGAGACTAGAAACTGAACAACACAGCCCACGTAGAAATATGTTACAGTAATTGAAACTTTTTCTAACAATCATATATTTTTTTCTTACATGTGTTGAAAAATGTTACTTATACACCTATGTTTGAATATATGTGTAGCATAAACCTGATAGTTCATGCCATACAAGCACAAAGGGAAAACAACTTTAGATAACCCACTCGAAAGCTGGTTGTCAAAACTGAATTTATTTTGCTTGTGAGGGTTTCTGTCAGTAAAACAATGCTTGATGTTGAAATATCCTCCTACACAGTGAAGAAGTAAAGAAG
Organism: Bombina bombina; assembly: GCF_027579735.1. Lineage (NCBI taxonomy): Eukaryota > Metazoa > Chordata > Amphibia > Anura > Bombinatoridae > Bombina > Bombina bombina. The sequence goes on along the minus strand of NC_069501.1, from coordinate 399,052,412 downwards.
AACTGCAGCAGATGCATTTGTCAGGGACTTGAGAAATGTGTCAGATGTAGAATTCAGTATTCTGTAGCTATCTGCAAACATGGAATATGACAGAACACAGAAATATTTAACCATTGCCTATGAACCAGGCACAATATCAGAGTTTATTAATCGTGCATTTGTTTGTTTATTTATTTATTTAATATCTCTCTATCCCACTTGCTATACCCCACCTCTCTCTCTAATATATATATATATATATATATATATATATACACACACACACACATATATATATATATACACACACACACACACACACACACACAGAGAAGTGCATATATATATATATATATATATATATATATATATATATATATATATATATATATATATACTCTATATCTATCCATATTTTTCTTTAAAACATAAAACATTTAAATACCATGGCTCCACATTTAATATTTTTACTATAATTATCTATAAAGTTTAGATAATATCAGACTTTGATGCATGTAATAATTAGGTATATTCTATTCAATTAGAAGAGCCTTCTAAATTGAAATGTAAGGCTATTCCAACCCATCTGAAAATATTATTCATTTGACATTTGTTTCTATTATTTCATTGTGTACTTCAAAAACTCATCAGAATCTTTGAATTAAAGAGAAAATTAAACTTTCATGATTCAGATAGTAAACAACTTTCCAATTTACTTTTATCATCAAATTTGCATTGTTCTCTTGGTATTTTTCGCTGAATGCTAAACCTAGGTAGGTTCATATGTTAATTGCTAGCCCTTGAAAGACACCTCTTATCTGAATGCATTTGACAGTAGTTTACAGCTAGAGGGCGTTAGTTCATGTGTGCCATATAGATAACATTATGCTCACGTCCGTGGAGTTACTTACAAGAGGGCACTGATTGGCTAAAATGCAAGTCTGTCAAAAGAACTGAAAAAGGGGCAGTCTGCAGAGGCTTAGATACAAGTGTAATCATATAGGTAAAAAGTATATTAAAGGAACATGAAACCCAATTTTTGTCTCTCACAATTTAGAAAGAGCATGCAATTTTAAAAAACTTTCTAATTTACTTCTACTATCAAAGTTGTTTCCTTCTCGTGATATCCTTTGCTTAAAACATATCTAGATAGACTAAGTAGCTGGTGATTGGTGGCTACACATAGATGACTCATGTCATTGGCTCACCCATGTGCATTGATATTTCTTCAACAAAGGATATATAAAGAATGAAGCAAATTAGATAATAGATGTAAATTGAAATGTTGTTTAAAATTGTATTCTCTTTCTGAATCATGATAGAAATTTTTTGGGTTTAATGCCCCTTTAATCTCATCTTGTAAACCATTACTGAAAACAACAAGACCTGTGTCATTTAAACACAGTTTGCTATACCTGCCATCTCATTTTTCCAAACTCCAGTTATTGGTTATGGATGGCTTATCCCCCCCAAAGACCAAGACCTTGCTGACCTAGAAACTAAATTGTTCATCACGGTTTACGCTGCCCTTGCTTTATGATTCCCGCTTGATCTTGAGTCGAGTGTTAGAAATCACTTTAAGCCACTAAAAGTTTGTTAATTGCTGACATGATACAAGCCCCACTGGTACTCTGATGCACTGTTAATATCTAGCTATGCTTCACATGCACATGCAGAGAAAAATGTTAACACATTTTCAACCTCTCCCTCAGCACTGGTACATTTCCCTCATCGATGAAACATGCACTGGTCACACCTATCCTCAAAAAACTTTCCCTTGATCCTACCTCCCCATCCAACTATCGCCCTAATTCCCTCCTCCCTCTTGCTTCAAAGCTTCTCGAAAACTAGTATATGCACGCCTATCCCATTTCCTTACGTTAAACTCCCTTCTTGACCTGCTGCAATCTGGATTTCGTCCCTATCACTCCACAGAGACAGCTATTGTTAAGGTCACCAACGACCTACTTACAGCTAAATCAAAAGGCCACTTCTCTCTGCTTATCCTCCTTGATCTGTCCGCAGCCTTTGATACTGTCGACCACCCTCTTTTGCTCCAAACCCTCCAATCCTTCGGCATCTGTGACACAGCCCTTTCATGGCTCTCTTCCTACCTGTCAAACCGTACCTTCAGTGTAGCCTTCTCTGGGGCCTCCTCTGCCCCATCACCACTTTCTGTCAGAGTACCGCAAGGCTCTGTCCTCGGTCCCCTTCTCTTCTCAATCTATACGTCATCACTAGGTTCCCTAATTAAGTCCCACGGTTTCCAATATCATTTGTATGCCGATGACACCCAAATCTGCTTCTCTGCACCAGACCTATCTCCTTCCTTGCTAACCCGTGTCACTAACTGTCTTTCTCACATCTCTTCCTGGATGTCCTCTCACTACTTCAAGCTAAATCTCTCCAAAACTGAGCTCCTCATTTTCCCCCCTTCTTCTCCACCCCCAATATCTCTATAACTGTCGACAATTCCATCATTACCCCTACCCCGCATGCCCGATGTCTTGGGGTCGCATTTGACTCAGATCTTTCCTTCACTCCTCACATTCAGTCCTTGGCTACAGCCTGCCGCTTCCACCTTAAAAAAATCTCTAAAATTAGACACTTCCTTACACAAGACACAACTAAGATTTTAATCCACTCTCTCATTCTTTCCCGCCTTGATTACTGCAACTCTGTCCTCTCTGGTCTCCCCACCTGCCACCTAGCTCCTTTACAATCCATAATGAATGCCTCTGCCAGACTCATCTTCCTTACACGTCGCTCATCATCTGCTGCGCCTCTCTGCCAATCCCTTCACTGGCTTCCTCTTGCCTCTAGGATCAAACACAAAACTCTCACTCTTACATACAAAGCCCTCAACTGCACTGCTTCCCCCTACATCTCAGACCTTGTCTCCATATACTCTCCCTCCCGTCCCCTTCGCTCTGCTCATGACCTCCTACTCTCCTCCTGTCTTGTCACCTCATCACACTCCCGTTTACAGGACTTCTCCAGACTGGCTCCCATCTTGTGGAACTCTCTGCCTCGCTCCACAAGACTCTCTTCTAGTTTTAAAAGCTTCAAGTGCTCCCTAAAGACTCTACTGTTCAGGGACGCATACAACCTACGCTAACCTTTCCTAATACCAGTTCCTCTCCTCCACTGCAATCCCCTGAACCCCCTTAGCATGTAAGCCTAAAAGTCCAGCTGTTTGTAGATCACCTTCTTAAGAGCTGACTACAACAGTGCAACTCTTGGCAGGGCCCTCTACCCTATAATTGTTTTGTTTTGTACTCCCCCTTTGTTTATAGCGCTGCGGAATCTGTTGGCGCTCTACAAATAACCGATAATAATAAATAATAACACTAAAACAGTGATTACTTTTGCTAGAAGTACATTTAAATTTTGCCTGGAATGTCCCTTTAATTCATATGGTTGCTTGGTGCAGCCAAGTTCGGACAACATTATTTGCTACTTAACAAAAATGTGTTAACTCTTTCTTTCCTATGTGGAACATCTTCAGGGCAGCAGAAGAGCAGCTGGAAAGGTTAAAGGGTCATAATAGTGAAAACAAAGACATCCTCTCATTCAGTAGAGCATGTAATAATAATGCTATAGACCACTGGTTTTTATACCTGCCTTCAGGCCTCACTAACAGGCCACATTTTGAGACTGAACTGGAGCACAGGTGAAATAATCAGCTGCTTAGTAAATATGGTTATTTTACCTGCTCTCATCTAAGGTAATCCCAAAAACCTGGCCTGTTGGGGAGGCCTGAGGACAAGTTTGAAAACCAGTGCTATAGACCCTGCAAATGTATGTGTTTAACTACTGCTTGAGAGCTACAGAGATTAGCTGGTCCTGAGCTGGAACTGTGTTTGATCCAATCAGCAGTGCTAGTCCCATAATCCAACTGTCCAACAAGTGTTGCTATTTGGATCAGCAGCAGTTTCCACTTGGAAACACAGTTCTCTGCTGCTCCCAAGAGGTGCTTTATCTATGTGTTTTACTCATTTGATAATATTGATAAAATTACCTGCTCTAACGAATAAGAGCATGCACCTGTTTCACTATAATGGCTACTGCATAGCACAAAATAATATTTTTGAATTTATTTTTTTAATGGGGTAAGTATTGTCAAGTACATTAGAGAAGCGTATATGCTTATTGACTGACACATGAATCAATCAATTGGCTACTGAACTGCTATTGAGTTGCATAAAACTAAATGTAAACACATTCCTGCCTATAGAGTAACATTAATTTCAACTGTGTGAATAATTCAACTACATTTTAGTGTGCCATGCAATAAAGCAAAATTAGTGGTGTTTTTTTTTTTAATGATCAAAATCTGAATGAAATCCATTTATTCATTGTATGCCAGCCAGATTCTTTTTTTCTCTTAGTTTTCTATGCCATTCTGATGCATCAGTAGATCGTCCAATATTATGAATACAATTGTTTGGATTGTGTATAGGATATAATAATAATAGGCAACTAAGAGATTCATTATTAATAATTACTACCAAATGAGTTTAAGTTTTTTTTTGTCACAAGAAGTGCAATTAACAGTTTAATATAATTTTGTGTAATTTAATTAACTAACATCTGAACGCTTAAAGGGACAGTAAACACCTTGTAATTACAAGACAATTTTTCTGTGTTCTAATTTTAGAATAACATATCAGCCAAGTCTAATTTGACCAACCAATAGGATTTCATTAGCTACTAGCTCACATCCTATTGGCTGTTTTGAACAGCCAATAGGATTTCAGAAGCTCTCATCCTATTATCCTATTACCTGATTTGAATTTGAAGAATCAAATCAGCCAATAGGAATGCAAGGTACACCATTTTGAAACAGCTACCTTGCATTCGTCTTCAGTGTACGGCAGCGACCGTATGAAGAGGACGCTCCACGCAGGATGGGATCAGCTTCCAGAATGGCTCTGTTCCGTGCCGCCAGGATGAATATAGAAGATTCGCCCAGGATGGATGAAGACCTCGCCGCCTGGATGAAGGCTTCGTCGCCTGGATGGAGATGGATGTCCAGACTTCAGAAACTGTGAGTAGATCTTCTAGGGTTAGTGTTAGGATTTTTTTTTATTTTTTGGGGTGGATTTTTTTTAGATTAGGGTTTGGGCTTTGAAAAAGAGATGAATGCCCTTTTAATGGCAATGCAAAAAAGCTAAATGCCCTTTTAAAGGCAATGCCCATACAAATGCCTCTTTAGGGGCAATGGGTAGCTTATTTTTTTTTTAGAGTTAGGTTTTTAATTTTTATGGTTGGTTGGGTAGTGGGTTTTACTGTTGGGGTACTTTGTATTTTTTTACAGGTAAAAGAGCTGATTTCTTTAGGGCAATGCCCTACAAAAGGCCTTTATTGGTAGTATATTGTAGGCTAGGGAGCGTTTTTTATTTTGGGGGCTATTTTATTTTTATAGGGCTATTAGATTTGGTGTAATTGTTTTATTTTGTTAATCTTGTTTATTTTTTGTAATCTTAAGTGTTTTTTATTTTTTTGTGATTTTAGTGTTAATTATTTTTGGTAAACTTAGATTATTTAAATTTTTCGTAGGATTTTTTTTTTAGTTGTAATTTAGATTTTTTTATTTTTTCTCGTAGTGTTAGGTTTTTTAAATTTGTAATAGATATTTTAATTGGTAGTATTTTTAATTTTATTAGAATAGTAAGGTTAGGTTAATTTATAGTTTAATGTTAGGTTTATATTTATTTCACAGGTAAGTTTTCATTTATTTAAATAGTTGTATTGTAATTTTAATTTAGAGTTAGGGGGTGTTAGGTTTAGGGGTTAATAGTTTAATTTTGTGTTTTGCGATGTGGGGGGCCGGCGGTTTAGGGGTAAATAGGTTTATTTAGTGGAGGAGATGTGGGAGGCCGGAGGTTTAGGGGTTAATAACTTTATTTAGTGGTGGCGACGTCGGGGAGCGGCGGAATAGGGGTTAATACCATTATTATAGTGTCGGCAATGTCGAGAGTGGCGGAATAGGGATTAATAGCTTTATTATAGTGGCGGCGATGTCGGGAGCAGCAGATTAGGGGTTATTAACTTTATTATAGTGGCGGCGATGTCGGGGGCAGCAGATTAGGGATGTATAGACTTGGGGTTTATGTTAGGGTGTTTAAATGTAACTTTTTTTCCCCCATAGACATCAATGGGGATGCATTACGTTGATTGCCATTCTGCACTTCAGGTGTTAGGTTTTTTTTTGTAACACTCTCTCCCCATCGATGTCTATAGGGGAAAGTGTGCATGAGAACGTCAAAGCAGCCCTTGGGTTTTGTGCGGTATGGAGCTTAACGCCACCATATCACACGCACAAGGAGGCTTTTCAGAAACTCATAATGGCAGAACTATGGAGGGTGAAATAACGCAACTTTTGCGTTTGTTTCGCACCCTGTTTAGCGCAAAACTCGTAATCTAGGTGTTAATTAGTAAAATAATGTCCACCTGTATGCAATATAAGTGTCACATTATCTGTCACATGATCTCAGTATATACACACCTGTTCTTAAAAACCCCAGAGTCTGCAACACCACTGAGCAAGCGGCACCATGAAGACCAAGGAGTTTTCCAAACAGGTCAGGGACAAAGTTGTGGAGAAGTACAGATCAGGGTTGGGTTACAAATAAATATCAGAAACTTTCAACATCCCATGGAGCACCATTAAATCCATTATTATTAAATGGAAAGAATATGGCACCACAACAAACCTGCCAAGAGAGGGTTGCGCCAAATCTCATGGACCAGGCAAGGAGGGCATTAATCAGAGAGGCAACAAAGAGACCAAAGATAATTCTGAGTGAGCTGCAAAGCTCCACAGCGGAGATGGTAGTAGCTGTCCATAGGACCACTTTAAGCCGTATATTCCACAGAGCTGGGCTTCATGGAAGAGTGGCCATTGCTTAAAGAAAAAAAATAAGCAAACACTTTTGCTGTTCACCAAAAGGCATAAGGGAGACTCCCCAAACATATGGAAGAAGGTATTCTGGTAAGATGAGACTAAAATTGTTTTCGTGAACTATGTAAACAAGTCTAAAGTTTTCAGTTTGGCACCCAAAATCTTGATCCAGTGCAATTTGGTGTCCTCTCTCTGCTGCCCCTCACTGCTTTTTACCTCTTCTCTGACATTTTACAACTTTTATACAGCTGTTCCAAGTGGTTTTTATTTTATTTATTCTGAATATTACAAAATGCACTATTGGCACCCCCCCCCCGCCCCCCACCGGCGGAAATGGATAAACTACAATTTTCAGATTTAAATTGAGGCAAAATTAAAAATGAATGCATTGTTATTAATTTTTGCTATGCAGAATTAATTCTTTATATTTTGGGAATTAAACATTACATTGAGTGTGGCTTTAAATCTTTTATTTATACACCAGTTTGCGTACTGACAATCATATTGTAAATCAGAACTATTTTGTTATCCTCCAGGATTTGATGAATTGCAAAACAAACAGCACGGAATAAGTTGAAACATTTGTCTGAAAAAAAAAAAGACTAAATAAATGTTTGTATAAAGATATGTTGGTATTTGCTATATTTTTTTTTTTTCTTAGAATCAATGCCTCCGGTTTTTAGGATAAAGGTTAGACGACTCAAAGCTTTTGTTAAGCAGTTCCTGATGCTTCTTTTGACAGAAGCCTTAGATAAGAGACTTTCAGCTGCAGGAACTCGCCTAAAATAGATTCAAGCATCTCAGAGTTGATGGTCAATAGTATTTTTTACCCGGAGTGCTAAACCTGAAGTTCAATTCAGAAGGTTTTAAGAATAAGCCAATGTTTAGAACATACAATACGTCTTACAAAGACTAAGATTTTTTATTTTTTATTGTTGTTGAATACTTTAAAAAACTTCTAGCTGGTTAAGTGATAATACATCACTGGCAGTTTGGCACAGCATGAATTTGCTATTTTTTCTATTGAAAACTCCAGGTAAACTTTTATATATTTTGTAATTAAAAATTATATTCCATCAAAAAATCAGATGTGCTATATTGGGCAAAATCAAGAAAGATGTATATTGATCGATTTAGAAACATAGAAACAATGGGGTAGATTTATTAACTGTCGGGCGGACATGATCCGCTGTAACGGATCATGTCCGCCCGACATCGCTAAATGACGTCTGCATACGCTGTCGGCATTTAACATTGCAAAAGCATTTCTGGTGCAATGCTTGTGCAATGCTGCCCCCTGCACATTCATGGCCAATTGGCTGCTAGCAGAGTTTTTTTAATCATCCCGATCGTATTTGATCGGGATGATTGCTGTCCACAACCTCAGAGATGGTGGATGAGTTAAGGAGCAGTAGTCTTATGAGACAGAAACAGCTGCATTCACAGCATGATAAATCTACCCCATAGCATTTGACAGTAGATAACAACCAAAAAGGCCCATCAAGTCTACCCATATTACATGTTACTTATTTCTTAGGATAGCCTTATGAATATCCCAGTCCAGAGTCACACCAGCAACTGGGAGATGTGCCTTACTAGGCTTGGTGCACGTAGGATGAACTGGCGACCTCCAGCTGAATATATCTACATCAGAGCAAGTACTCCACAGCACCATAGAATCCTTTAAAAATATCCTTTTTTGAAGCATACAAACAGACAGGTATGCAACGTTTCGGGATCACAGTCCCTTAATCATGCATACTAAGCAGTGCACCTGTGTCTTTATTCAAAGGTATGGCCAGGTATCCTCTTTCCAGGAATTTCTCACCCATTTTATTTAGTCTTGTCTCTTTCAGACTCATCACGGACGTTTCTATTGATCCTCATTAATTGACTCCTTGGAAGGGAGTTTTTTAATCTTTGATTATGAAAACTGTCGTATCTAAGAAGCATATTACGATCCGTATCTTTACAATGTAAATCTATTTTCAATTCTTCCCCCTTCTTGTAAATCGCAGTATCCAAAAATACCATACTCGCTTCACTAGTTACCAATGTGAATTCTAGCCCATTAACCTCCTGATTAAGTTAATTCCCACATTGTATGATGGTATCTTCATTAACCCACCATATGCCAAACACATCATCATTGAAAAGCCACCAGGTGGTGCCATACCTTAAAATAGATGATAGTTGTAAACACATTTTTCTTCAAAATGATTCATGTATAGGTTGGCATATGATGGGGCAACATTAGAATTCATAGCGGTCCCCTTCTTTTGAATATACCAAGTATCTCTGAATAGAAAATAATTATAATATAACACTACTCTTAGTAATTACTCTAAAAAATCTATTTGTCTAGCATTATATTGTGTATCAATAGACAACAATTGGCAAATTACCCCTATTCCACTTCCATGCTTAATGGACGTGTACAGACTTTTCTTTTACAAAGATATGACGAGTCCACGGATTTCATCTTTACTTGTGGGATATTAACCTCCTGCTAACAGGAAATGGCAAAGAGCACCACAACAGAGCTGTATATATAGCCCCTCCCTTTCCCCTCCACCCTCAGTCATTCTCTTTGCCTGTGTTATACTAGGAAGACATGGTAAAGTGAGGTGTTAGTTTTAGTTTCTTCAATCAAGAAGTTTTTTATTTTAAATGGTACCGGTGCGTACTATTTTCCTCAGGGGGATATGGAAGAAGATTTCTGCCCTGAGGTTTGATGATCTTATCATTTGTAACTAAGATCCACGCTGGTTCCCACAGGACTTCTGAAGGTAACCATGAGACATCTTCAGTGTGGAGAACGGTTTCATGCTACAAGCAGCATTAAGGTATGTGCAGCCTTTTTTTCTGAGGAGACTTGGTGTATCAGAACTGGCTGGCATTATTTCCCTGTATGGGAATTGGGTAAGCAGTAAAACCTATTTTAATAAGAGGGGTGTTACTGGAGTCCCTATTTTATATTTATTATTAGTTGATATTTGGGCATTATGTGACATGGTAGACAATATAAAAAACTACGTTTTATGTTTTTTTTTATTTTTTTGGCACTTAAAACTTATTGGTTTTATGCTTGAGGGTAATATTGTGTGTGTATTTTTACTTTAGTGCAAAACTACATTTCCATGCGGTGTTGTTTGGGCATATGAGACTGCTGGACAGCAGCCTCCTGAAAGTATTATGGCTCATTCTACTAGGGCTGTGGCTTCCACATGGGCTTTTAAAAACGATGCATCTGTTGAACAGATTTATAAGGCTGCGACTTGGTTGTCCCTTTACACTTTTTCCAAATTTTCCAAATTTGATACTTTTGCTTCTTCTGAGGCTATCTTTGGGAGAAAGGTTCTTCAAGCAGTGGTGCCTTCCATTTAGGTTCCTGTCTTGTCCCTCCCTTACATCCGTTTCCTATTGCTTTGGTATTGGTTTCCCACAAGTAAGGATGAAATCCGTGGACTCGTCATATCTTTGTAAAAGAAAACTAAATTTATGCTTACCTGATAAATTACTTTCTTTTACAATATGACGAGTACATGGCCCACCCTGTTCTTTTTAAGACAGTTTTTCTTTATATTTTTTGTAAACTTCAGTCACCTCTGCACCTTTTAGCCTTTCCTTTTTTCGCTTCCTATACCTTCGGCCAAATGGCTGAGGATGGAGGGGAAGGGGAGGGGCTATATATACAGCTCTGTGTGGTGCTCTTTGCCACTTCCTGTTAGCAGGAGGTTAATATACCACAAGTAAGGATGAAATCCGTGGACTCGTCATATCGCAAAAGAAAGTAATTTATCAGGTAAGCATAAATTTAGTTTTTACGTCTAAGCTAAATAGTAAATACTTAGCATACCCCCCAACTGTCCCTATTTTCGCGGGATAGTCCCGATTTTAGGGGTCTATCCCCCTGTCCCGGGTTGCTAGCCATCTGTCCCGATTTGCCCCAGGCATTAAAAAAAATATATATATTTTTTTTAAATTCTTTTGGGCCCATACTCAGAAGCAGCTGGCTTTGCTCTCACAGGGTTAGATACCTGTTAGATTCCCTGTTTAAAAGGAATGGTGTATGGGTTAAGCAGGAGTAAGAAGGCTGTATACCCTCTGACCACGGGTAATGGTGACCTCTCTAACCTAACTCTGGTAGTGATGATGTCTAAGCCCTGATGATAATAGTAGCAAGCAGTTGCTGAAGTCCGGCTTGAACAATCTTCATCCCAGCGACTCCATCTTCATCCAGGTGGCTCCATCTTCATCCAGGCGGATTCATCTTCATCCATCCCTGGCGGCATCTTCTTCATCCCTGCGGAGGTGGAGCGGTTGATGCACGGAGGCGGAGATCCAGGCTAAGGTCCAAGGCAGAGGTCCAGGTGGAGGTCCAAGGCGGAGGTCCATGTGGAGGTCCATCGATCCGACGTGGAGGTCCTCTTAATGCGATTGTCCGCCATACACTGAGGATTCAAATGCAAGGTACCCCTTTTTTACTGTGGGTACCATTGCATTCCTATTGGCTGAAAAATTAAATCAGCCAATAGGAATTAGGTCTGCTAAAATCCTACTGGCTGTTCAAATCAGTCAATAGGATTTAAGCAGCTCTTATTCCTATTGGCTGATTCAAATCAAATGAGAGCTGCTTAAAGTTTTACTGTTGTGGTGAGTTTTACTGTTTTACTGATGGGGGGGGGGGGGTATTTTTTTACAGGGAAAAGAGCTGATTTCTTTAGGGCAATGCCCTACAAAAGGCTAAGGTTTTTTTTTATTTTGAGGGGGCTTTTTTAGTTTGATAGGGCTATTAGATTAGGTGTAATTGTTTTTATTTTGGATAATTTCATTTGTTATTTTTTGTAATTTAGTATTGTGTTATTTTTTGTAATTTAGTATTTTTTTATTTTTTGTAATTTAGTATTTTTGATTTTTTTTAACCGTAGATTTTTTTTTAGTAGGGTTAGGGTTTTTTAATGTGTAATTTAATTAATTTAATTTGTAGTTTAATAGTAATGTTAGTTTAATTTATAGTTTAAACATAGTTTTTTTTATTTCACAGGTAAGTTTTTATTTATTTTAAGATAGGGATCTTGTAATTTTAATTTAAAGTTATTTTTTTTTTAGGTTTAGGGGTTAATAGTTTAATTTAGTTTTTGGCGATGTGGGGGGCTGGTGGTTTAGGGGTTAATAGGTTTATTTAGTGGTAGTGATGTGGGAGGCCAGAGGTTTAGGGTTAATAACTTTAATTAGTGGCAGCGATGTCAGGGAACAGCGGAATAGGGGTTAATATATTTATTATAGTGTGGGCAATATTGGGGTGCGGGGGAATAGGGGTTAATAACTTTATTATAGTGGCAACAATGTCAGGGAGCGGCAGAATAGGGGTTAATACATTTTATTAGTGGTTGCAATGTCGGGAGCAGCAGATTAGGGGTTAATAACTTTAATATAGTATTTGCGATGTGGGAGGGCCTTGGTTTAGGGGTTAATAGGTAGTTTATGGGTGTTAGTGTACTTTGTAACACTTTAGTTATGAGTTTTATGTAACAGTTTGGTTGCGTAAAACTCATAACTACTGCTCTCAGATGGCGGTATGGAACTTGTCGTTATAGGGTGTAACTCAAGATTTTTAGCCTCACTGCAAAACTCGTATTGGCAGCGCTATGGGAATCCCATTAAAATAACGTAATTTTTTCTAGTGCGGGACTGACGTTGCGTTACAGGCTAAAAGGCTTTTCGTACAGCTATACCGACAAGACTCGTAATGGCTGCGTTACTGTTTTAACTCTGAAATTACCATTTTTCAGCGTTAAAACATGAACACAAAACTTGTAATCTTGGTGTTAGTTTGTAATGCATTTATGTCAGATGTCACTAACTTAGAAAAAGTGTCTAGACTACTATTATTAATGTGACCATTTTGCCGCTTTAAAAAAGGACGCATATGAAAAATACATATGGTAGGGCTGTTTAAAGAAACATTTTGAATAATGTTCCATTATAAGAACCCTGACATATGTATTTTTCATATGTGTCCCTTTTTAAAGTGGAAATATGGTCACACTAACTATTATGCATGCTGGGGGTGAAAGTACTTTTTCTATGCAGTTTAATCTTCTTAGGGTTAAATATGTCAGTTTGGCAAGCTTTACTAATATCACTTTGACCACTGCTTACATTTTTATTGCTAGCAAAAAACATCCGCAATTTGATATTTCTAAAAAGTTTAAACAAATCTTTGTTTAATTAAAAAAAGTCCAGTTCTTTATATGGACAAAAAGAGAGTCTTTTCTCCAACAATATGTACTCACTGTTGTCTAGAGTACTGTTTGAGATGTTTATTACTGTTTCCATGCTTCTCTCCTCCGGTTCCCTTGGCCCCTCGTTTTCATCCGCTTATTGCCCTCTGTGCCGGTGTTTCCTTCCACCACGTTGTTTCCTTCATTGGTGGATAAAAAAGTGGGTGGTGACAATCCAGAAGACTGTTCTGATGTAGTCCCGCCTCCTTCCTTATGTTTGCTGTACTTATAGGTTTGACGGCCCTGATGTCTTGGTGATGCTGTGGGAAATACCTTTTGTGAATCGTAATATCCAGCTCGCCACTTATAGACTCTGCGTTTGATATAATCGTCTTCATCCTGGACGAATTTGAGTCTTTTACATTCCTGGATCTCTTTTTTCAGGTTAGCAATTTTTTCATCCATTTTCGTAATGAACTCTTCTAATGCTTCTGTCGATAGTAATTTCATTAGCTCAACCTTGCAAGCCTCTATGTCTTTCTCTTGTTGTTCCATGTCTTTTAGCAGGTACTCCACTGTAAGTGTTATAAGATCATATGAACACTTATTCAGGATAGCCTCTAACTTTCCACAATATTCTTCATTTTCACGTAGCAATGTGGGGTGGGTACTCATCCTCTTAACCAAGTGATATTCTGAAAGAGAAGTGATATGTAAGTCCCAAGCAGTATTTTTGCTTCTCAGATTTTCATATTGTTTCTCATGATCCTGTGCCGGAATGGTTTTGAGGAAAACCCTGGATCCCCTAGTGAGAGTTGTGATGTGGGCAGCTTCCATTTCTGTGTTCATGAACACCTTAGTGCCATCCGTTTTCTGCAGCTTCTCCATGTAAAAGAGTATACATTATCACCTGGCTGCAGGTATAAAGTGCACTGCTTAGTATGCATGATTAAGGGACTGTAATCCCGAAATGTTGCATACCTGTCCGTTTGTATGCTTCAATAAATAATATTTTTAAAGGATTCTATGGTGCTGTGGAGTACTTGCTCTTATGCATATCCCAGGCATTTTTTAATTCCTTTACAGTCTTTGTGTTTACCACCTTAATTGGAAGTTTATTCCATGAATCCACAACCCTGTAAAAAAATGCTTCCTCACATTAAACCCACATTTTTTCTTTCATGATTCAGATAGAGAATACCATTTTAAACAACTTTCTAATTTACTTCTATTATCTAATTTGCTTCATTCTCTAGATATTCTTTCCTGAAAAGCATATCTAGATAGGCTCAGTAGCTTCTGATTGGTGGCTGCACATATATGCCTCATGTGATTGGCTTACCAATGTGCATTGCTATTTCTTTAACAAAGGATATCTAAAGATTGCAGCAAATTAGATAATAGAAGTAAATTGGAATGTTGTTTAAAATTGTATTCTCTATCTGAATCGTGAAAGAAAATTTGTGGGTTTAATGACCCTTTAAGAATGTGACCCCTTGTTTTGGCATTTGTTTTTTTGTGTTTTAAGCTTCCACTTTATTAAGTACCTTCATATATTTGAAGGTTTCTATCAGGTCACCTCTTTCCCTTTTCTTCTCTAAATTATACATATTTAGGTCAAAATATTCCCTACTACCCTGTTTATGAAGAGGGTCTACATTGATACTTTTTCATTCTTTTGGAACAACTCCTGTTTTGAACAGCCAATAGGATTTCAGTAGCTCTCATCCTATTGGCTGTTTTGAACAGCCAATAGGATTTCAGAAGCTCTCATCCTATTGGCTGATTTGAATTTGAAGAATCAAATCAGTCAGTAGGAATGCAAAGTACGCCTTTTTGAAACGGCTACCTTGCATTCAACTTCATGGTACGGCGGTGCTCCGCACAGGATGTCATCGCCGGTTCAGGATAGCTCCACTCCGTGCCGCCGGGAGGAAGAAAGAAGATGCCCCCGCAATGGATGAAGATGTCGCCACATGGATGAAGACTTTTCACCGCCTGGATGAAGACTTCTCGCTGCCTGGATGGAGGTGGATGTCCGGACTTCAGGAACTGTGAGTAGATATTCTGGGGTTAGTGATAGGTATTTTTTGTTATTTTTTGGGGTGTTTTTTCAGATTAGGGCTTTGGGCAAAGTGTAAAAGTGTTGAATGCCCTTGTAAGGGCAGTGAAAAAGAGCTGAATGCCCTTTTAAGGGCAATGCCCATACAAATGCACCTTTAGGAGCAATGGGTAGCTTAGGTTTTTTTTTAGAGTTAGGTTTTTCATTTTGGGGGGTTGGTTGGGTGGTGGATTTTACTGTTGGGGAACCTTTGTTTTTTTTTGCCAGGTAAAAGAGCTGTTTAACTTAGGGCAATGCCCTACAAAAGGCCCTTTTATTTTGGGGGGGCTTTTTATTTTTATAGGGCTATTAGATTAGGTGTAATTGTTTTTATTTTTGATAATTTTGTTTATTATTTTTTGTAATTTTCGATTTTTTTAATTTTCTCATAGTGTTAGGGTTTTTTAAATTTGTAATTTAGATTTTTAATTGATAGTGTTTTTAATTTTATTAGAATAGATATGTCAGGTTCATTTATAGTTTAAACTTAGATTTTTTTTTATTTTACGGAATAGGGGGTTAATAACTTTTATTAGTGTTGGCGATCTCGGGGAGCAGCGGAAGAGGGGTTAATAACTTTTATTAGTTTTGGCGATGTTGGGGGCGGTGGATTAGGGGTGTTTAGACTTGGGGTTTATGTTAGGGTGTTAGGTTTAAACGTAACTTTCTTTTCCCCACAGACATCAATGGGGTTGCGTTAAGGCGAATTTCCATTCCGTACTTCAGGTTTAGAAATAAGTTAGGGTACTTTTCTAATAATGGAGCACCACTCTGGTGCAATAGAGTTTTGTTCCATTATTGCCAAAGTACAATAAAAGCTGAACTTCCCCCACCTCCACTCTCTTTGTTGTTTTCGCCTGGAGAATTCCACCGGGGTGAAGTGTCAATCCACGATTTTCACTTGGGGTGGATGCCGGATGATAATGCTCTGCACCAATCCTCTGGCATCCACCCCAAGTGGATTGATGCTGTGCCCCCCTTGAATCCCCCAGGAAGTAGAGGTAAGGGTATTTCAGCTTCTGCAGTACTTTGGCAATAGTGGACAAAAAAATCTATAGTGTAATTTGCTGACAGTGGTGGTCCGGTAATGGAAAAGTACGTTAAATTACTTATTATTAGAAGGATATAGATAGTATAGATTAGCTAATAGTTCATAGATATTAGTAAGTAGTTAAGAGTTAAAGTAAATAATTCATATTTAATAAGAAATAGTTCATAGTTATTAGGCTAGATTTGAAAAATACTTAATAAGATAACGTTAATAATAAAGGTGGAATTAGTCTCTTACATGTGTATTTCTCCTGCCTATGATGTACCTCAGGGTGATGTACCTACTAATAGCATATGGGCTATGTGAGTGCATGAAAATGTCTTCAATTACCATAAGATGCACTGAGTACACCTTGCTTACCAGCTACAGAATTGACTGATTCCATTAGAGAGCCCATACAGTGCTGTAAATGAAACAGCAGAGGTTCTGTGTTTGGAGTATATCAACAACCCAACAGGATGAGTCTAAGGGATCAGTCCCTGAGACCTGGGGCAGGCTTGTAACTCCCCACTGAGTGTAATTGTGTCACTGGCCAATACTCCACACTCCCCTCTATCCCAAGTAGCAGCTCTCTGAGGGGGAAAATGGGCCTCCAATCAGTCTGAGGATCCCTTTCAATTAGAAATCTGGAGCACCTCAATTCTTTACCTTCCTCCTCTGGAGGCAAAAGATAAGACTGGGCTATTAGAAAGGTGTGAGTAAGTGCTCTTAGAGCTTTAGGAATCTTTGCTGCCTCCTAGAGACCAGGAGATGAATCCCAGGAGTAATGGTTCATGGACACTCACCACATTATAAAAACAATTAAGTTTTCCTTAGTACAGTGGCGGCTCTTGGGTTATTCAAATTGGGGCTCACAATACATGAACTGGGGTTAAATACCACCTAGCAAGTATTTTATAATTAATGCATGATATAAATGGAGCTTGTGAAACCAATAAAAGCAAATTATTTGTTTTGTTCTTAGAACTTTCTAAGTTACACACATACACAGACAAACACACACACACAGAGTTACACACATACACAGGCACATACATACACAAACATATACACAGACAGAGTTACACACACATAAAGAAACATACACAAACATATACACAAAGTTACACACATACACAGAGTTACACACATACACAGTTACACACATACACACTTACACACATGCACAGGCACATACATACACAAACATATACACAGACAGAGTTACACACACATAAAGAAACATACACAAACATATACACAGAGTTACACACATACACAGAGTTACACATATACACAGTTACACACATAAACAGGCACATACATACACAAACATATACAGGGAGTGCAGAATTATTAGGCAAATGAGTATTTTGACCACATCATCCTCTTTATGCATGTTGTCTTACTCCAAGCTGTAAAGGCTCGAAAGCCTACTACCAATTAAGCATATTAGGTGATGTGCATCTCTGTAATGAGAAGGGGTGTGGTCTAATGACATCAACACCCTATATCAGGTGCGCATAATTATTAGGCAACTTCCTTTCCTTTGGCAAAATGGGTCAAAAGAAGGACTTGACAGGCTCAGAAAAGTAAAAAATAGTGAGATATCTTGCAGAGGGATGCAGCACTCTTAAAATTGCAAAGCTTCTGAAGCGTGATCATCGAACAATCAAGCGTTTCATTCAAAATAGTCAACAGGGTCGCAAGAAGCGTGTGGAAAAACCAAGGCGCAAAATAACTGCCCATGAACTGAGAAAAGTCAAGCGTGCAGCTGCCAAGATGTCACTTGCCACCAGTTTGGCCATATTTCAGAGCTGCAACATCACTGGAGTGCCCAAAAGCACAAGGTGTGCAATACTCAGAGACATGGCCAAGGTAAGAAAGGCTGAAAGACGACCACCACTGAACAAGACACACAAGCTGAAACGTCAAGACTGGGCCAAGAAATATCTCAAGACAGATTTTTCTAAGGTTTTATGGACTGATGAAATGAGAGTGAGTCTTGATGGGCCAGATGGATGGGCCCGTGGCTGGATTGGTAAAGGGCAGAGAGCTCCAGTCCGACTCAGACGCCAGCAAGGTGGAGGTGGAGTACTGGTTTGGGCTGGTATCATCAAAGATGATCTTGTGGGGCCTTTTCGGGTTGAGGATGGAGTCAAGCTCAACTCCCAGTCCTACTGCCAGTTTCTGGAAGACACCTTCTTCAAGCAGTGTTACAGGAAGAAGTCTGCATCCTTCAAGAAAAACATGATTTTAATGCAGGACAATGCTCCATCACACGCGTCCAAGTACTCCACAGCGTGGCTGGCAAGAAAGGGTATAAAAGAAGAAAATCTAATGACATGGCCTCCTTGTTCACCTGATCTGAACCCCATTGAGAACCTGTGGTCCATCATCAAATGTGAGATTTACAAGGAGGGAAAACAGTACACATCTCTAAACAGTGTCTGGGAGGCTGTGGTTGCTGCTGCACGCAATGTTGATGGTGAACAGATCAAAACACTGACAGAATCCATGGATGGCAGGCTTTTGAGTGTCCTTGCAAAGAAAGGTGGCTATATTGGTCACTGATTTGTTTTTGTTTTGTTTTTGAATGTCAGAAATGTATATTTGTGAATGTTGAGATGTTATATTGGTTTCACTGGTAAAAATAAATAATTGAAATGGGTATATATTTGTTTTTTGTTAAGTTGCCTAATAATTATGCACAGTAATAGTCACCTGCACACACAGATATCCCCCTAAAATAGCTATAACTAAAAACAAACTAAAAACTACTTCCAAAACTATTCAGCTTTGATATTAATGAGTTTTTTGGGTTCATTGAGAACATGGTTGTTGTTCAATAATAAAATTAATCCTCAAAAATACAACTTGCCTAATAATTCTGCACTCCCTGTACACAGACAGAGTTACACACACATAAAGAAACATACACAAACATATAAACAGAGTTACACACATACACAGAGTTACACACATACACAGTTACACACATACACAGTTACACACATACACAGAGTTACACACATACACAGTTACACACATACACAGTTACACACATACACAGTTACACACATACACAGGCACATACATACACAAACATATACACAGACAGTTACACACACATAAAGAAACATACACAAACATATAAACAGAGTTACACACATAAACAGACATACACAAACATATACACAGAGTAACACACATACACAGGCACACTTACACAGAGTTATACACGCACAAACACGCAGATGAATATTATATTCAAACACAGACCAACATATACACAGACACAAACAAAGACAGACAGACAGACAGTATATATATTGAATAAAAATTCACAAATTAAAAAGAACTGATTTGCATCTCTGTCTTTGTACTTTGGCTCAGACCAGGTGAATAAAGCAAAGTTACGCATCAGTTTTATTAATCACTCAGTGCAGCAAAAAAAAAAAATCTGTGGAGACCTTGTGTAATCAGGATGGTCTTTATAAATTACAAAGTGACAGAAGAATGAATTTAATTTAAAACTCACAAATTCATGGTTTATTCTATATTTGTCACTGAGTTGTATCTGTAAAGAGCATATTTAATAGTGTCGGATGAGAAATAGCAAATTATTTCAGCAGAAATCATATAATTATTAGTATACCTTTCTTTTAGCATGTCCATCTATTTGTTGCTTACATGACAGTATATAAATATATCTCTCTTTTTTGTTAAGGCAGATAAGGCTGGGGAGAGTTAGAAAGTAGAAGAGAGAAAAGTACTCAGCATAACAAATGCGTCTGACAGTCTAAAACCTCCAGGAGCAAAGAGGTTAAAAAAAAGCCTTTGTCCTGCTGTGAGCTGGAGGGTGGGAGCAATGACGATAAACAGACCCTCTTACATGGTTCAATTAGTTGTAGAATAAGCTGCACGCAGTGTGCCTGCTGAAGCATGAGGCTAAGCACCGCACTGGGGAGGGAGAAGGGGGAGCTGCTACTAATAATAACTCATCTGCCGACATCCGGAAGTGTTCTACACAAATGTAGCATGAGGCTAAGCACCGCGCTGGGGAGGGAGAAGGGGGAGCTGCTACTAATAATAACTCATCTGCCGACATCCGGAAGTGTTCTACACAAATGTAGCATGAGGCTAAGCACCGCGCTGGGGAGGGAGAAGGGGGAGCTGCTACTAATAATAACTCATCTGCCGACATCCGGAAGTGTTCTACACAAATGTAGCATGAGGCTAAGCACCGCGCTGGGGAGGGAGAAGGGGGAGCTGCTACTAATAATAACTCATCTGCCGACATCCAGAAGAGTTATACACAAACGTAGCATGAGGCTAAGCACCGCGCTGGGGAGGGAGAAGGGGGAGCTGCTACTAATAATAACTCATCTGCCGACATCCGGAAGTGTTCTACACAAATGTAGCATGAGGCTAAGCACCGCGCTGGGGAGGGAGAAGGGGGAGCTGCTACTAATAATAACTCATCTGCCGACATCCAGAAGAGTTATACACAAACGTAGCATGAGGCTAAGCACCGCACTGGGGAGGGAGAAGGGGGAGCTGCTACTAATAATAACTCATCTGCCGACATCCAGAAGAGTTATACACAAAAGTAGCATGAGGCTAAGCACCGCACTGGGGAGGGAGAAGGGGGAGCTGCTACTAATAATAACTCATCTGCCGACATCCGGAAGTGTTCTACACAAATGTAGCATGAGGCTAAGCACCGCGCTGGGGAGGGAGAAGGGGGAGCTGCTACTAATAATAACTCATCTGCCGACGTCCAGAAGAGTTATACACAAACGTAGCATGAGGCTAAGCACCGCAATGGGGAGGGAGAAGGGGGAGCTGCTACTAATAATAACTCATCTGCCGACATCCAGAAGAGTTATACACAAAAGTAGCATGAGGCTAAGCACCGCGCTGGGGAGGGAGAAGGGGGAGCTGCTACTAATAATAACTCATCTGCCGACATCCAGAAGAGTTATACACAAACGTAGCATGAGGCTAAGCACCGCACTGGGGAGGGAGAAGGGGGAGCTGCAACTAATAATAACTCATATGCTGACATCCAGAAGAGTTATACACAAACGTAGCATGAGGCTAAGCACCGCGCTGGGGAGGGAGAAGGGGGAGCTGCTACTAATAATAACTCATCTGCCGACATCCAGAAGAGTTATACACAAACGTAGCATGAGGCTAAGCACCGCACTGGCGAGGGAGAAGGGGGAGCTGCTACTAATAATAACTCATCTGCCGACATCCAGAAGAGTTATACACAAACGTAGCATGAGGCTAAGCACCGCACTGGGGAGGGAGAAGGGGGAGCTGCTACTAATAATAACTCATCTGCCGACATCCAGAAGAGTTATACACAAACGTAGCATGAGGCTAAGCACCGCGCTGGGGAGGGAGAAGGGGAAGCTGCTACTAATAATAACTCATCTGCCGACATCCGGAAGTGTTCTACACAAATGTAGCATGAGGCTAAGCACCGCGCTGGGGAGGGAGAAGGGGGAGCTGCTACTAATAATAACTCATCTGCCGACATCCAGAAGAGTTATACACAAACGTAGCATGAGGCTAAGCACCGCACTGGGGAGGGAGAAGGGGGAGCTGCTACTAATAATAACTCATCTGCCGACATCCAGAAGAGTTATACACAAAAGTAGCATGAGGCTAAGCACCGCGCTGGGGAGGGAGAAGGGGGAGCTGCTACTAATAATAACTCATCTGCCGACATCCAGAAGAGTTATACACAAACGTAGCATGAGGCTAAGCACCGCACTGGGGAGGGAGAAGGGGGAGCTGCTACTAATAATAACTCATCTGCTGACATCCAGAAGAGTTATACACAAACGTAGCATGAGGCTAAGCACCGCGCTGGGGAGGGAGAAGGGGGAGCTGCTACTAATAATAACTCATCTGCCGACATCCAGAAGAGTTATACACAAACGTAGCATGAGGCTAAGCACCGCACTGGGGAGGGACAAGGGGGAGCTGCTACTAATAATAACTCATCTTCTGACATCCAGAAGAGTTATACACAAACGTAGCATGAGGCTAAGCACCGCGCTGGGGAGGGAGAAGGGGGAGCTGCTACTAATAATAACTCATCTGCCGACATCCAGAAGAGTTATACACAAACGTAGCATGAGGCTAAGCACCGCACTGGCGAGGGAGAAGGGGGAGCTGCTACTAATAATAACTCATCTGCCGACATCCAGAAGAGTTATACACAAACGTAGCATGAGGCTAAGCACCGCACTGGGGAGGGAGAAGGGGGAGCTGCTACTAATAATAACTCATCTGCCGACATCCAGAAGAGTTATACACAAACGTAGCATGAGGCTAAGCACCGCGCTGGGGAGGGAGAAGGGGAAGCTGCTACTAATAATAACTCATCTGCCGACATCCGGAAGTGTTCTACACAAATGTAGCATGAGGCTAAGCACCGCGCTGGGGAGGGAGAAGGGGGAGCTGCTACTAATAATAACTCATCTGCCGACATCCAGAAGAGTTATACACAAACGTAGCATGAGGCTAAGCACCGCACTGGCGAGGGAGAAGGGGGAGCTGCTACTAATAATAACTCATCTGCCGACATCCAGAAGAGTTATACACAAACGTAGCATGAGGCTAAGCACCGCGCTGGGGAGGGAGAAGGGGAAGCTGCTACTAATAATAACTCATCTGCCGACATCCGGAAGTGTTCTACACAAATGTAGCATGAGGCTAAGCACCGCGCTGGGGAGGGAGAAGGGGGAGCTGCTACTAATAATAACTCATCTGCCGACATCCAGAAGAGTTATACACAAACGTAGCATGAGGCTAAGCACCGCACTGGGGAGGGAGAAGGGGGAGCTGCTACTAATAATAACTCATCTGCCGACATCCAGAAGAGTTATACACAAAAGTAGCATGAGGCTAAGCACCGCGCTGGGGAGGGAGAAGGGGGAGCTGCTACTAATAATAACTCATCTGCCGACATCCAGAAGAGTTATACACAAACGTAGCATGAGGCTAAGCACCGCGCTGGGGAGGGAGAAGGGGGAGCTGCTACTAATAATAACTCATCTGCCGACATCCAGAAGAGTTATACACAAACGTAGCATGAGGCTAAGCACCGCACTGGGGAGGGAGAAGGGGGAGCTGCTACTAATAATAACTCATCTGCCGACATCCAGAAGAGTTATACACAAACGTAGCATGAGGCTAAGCACCGCGCTGGGGAGGGAGAAGGGGGAGCTGCTACTAATAATAACTCATCTGCCGACGTCCTCAATGAGTGGAGTGAGCGGGGCATGTATGGATGATATGTGCATGTTGGTTGACAGGACTCTATCCCATTCTGACAAAATGTCAGCTGTAACATGGTATTTGTGTACTATTTTGGGTCTTTTTTGAGGTATAGTCCATGCCATCGTGGCTACATTGTTTAATCTAAAGATTTGCCTATCAATTTGTATCCATGCCTTACTGTTTTATATTGTGAGCCCATTCAACTATATTTTGTAGTGTTATTGCGTGTTTGTATGCCTGCAAACATGGAACACCCAATCCCCCACTATCTCTAGAGAGAAACATTTTTTCTTTGGGATTCAAGGCCTGGATCCAGCCCCTAAATATACTGTTCAAATGCTTTTTGTAACTGAATAAGATATCCATCAGGCAGCAGAATGGGCAGGGTCTGTAGTAGATACAAGATTCGTGGGAGGATGTTCATTTTTAGAACTCTGATTCTGACAAACCATGAGAGCTGTTTGTTTTTCCATATCGACAAATCTCATATAATTTCATTCTTAAGTGTGATGTGATTAAATTTGTATAAGTCTTGCGCTGAAGGAGACAGATAGATCCCTAAATATTTTAGTTTTTGCTGAGCAATGGGGATATTATATTTGTTTCTTAAGTATTGTATGGTTTTCGGATTGGAGTTTATAGTCAAAATTTCTGATTTGGTGATATTTAATTGGAAGTTTGAGATTCTGCCGTATCGGTCTAGCTGAGCAAGAAGTTCTGGGATAGAGGTCTCAGCCTCTGTGAGTGAAAACAGTGCATTATCAGCATAGAGAGCCTGTTTGTATTTGGTGTCCCCTACCGCTAGCCCCTTAATCTCATTATTGTTTCTAATTTTTTGAGCAAGTACTTCCATTGAAATGGCGAAAAGCAGTGAGGACAGGGGACAACCCTGCCTAGTGCCATTGGTTATACAGAAGGAGTCAGAGAGTGTGCCGTTGACTCTTATTCTAGCATTTGGGTTGGAGTAAAGGGCCATGGACATATTTAGGAAAGGATCTGGGATTCCCATTTCCATCATCGCTCTGCGTAGGAAAGACCATCTGACTCTATCAAAGGCCTTTTCTGCATCGGTCGTGAAAAGGACCAGGGGAGTGTTTGTGACTTTAGCATGATTTATCAGCTGCAAGATTTTGATGGTATTATCTTGGGCCTCCCGTCCGGGAATAAAGCCCCCTTGGTCTTTAGATATCAGGCTTGGCAAATATTTATTTAACCTATTGGCAAGGATTTTAGCTAATAGTTTCATATCGGTGTTTATAAGTGAAATTGGTCTAAAGTTCTCAGGGCATGTAGCTGGTTTGCCTGGCTTGGGAATAACTGTACTGTGTGCTTCTAGGAGTGAACTGGACAAATTGGGGCTGTCTCTTAAGTTATTAAAAAGCTTTAGTAGATGAGGGGCAGAATATCTTTGAATATTTTATACTATCTGGTGGTATAGCCGTCTGGTCCAGGGCTTTTGCCTGTCGGTATGTCTTTGATGGCTCTTTGTAGTTCTTCTAAAGTGATAGGAGACTCAAGACAAGTTTTTGCTTCATCATTCAAAGAGGGGAGATTGAGATCTCGAAAATAGATGTCAGTGTGTTCTCTGACAATAGTTGTTTTGTCTTGTGATTGGGGAGATAAATCAAGATTATCTATATTGTAAAGTGAGCTATAGTACTCTCGGAAAGGGGAGGCTATAAGTTTACTATCATGGATTAGCTGACCATCTTTTGTTTTTAGGGAATGAGTGTATGCTGATGATTGTTTCCTGCGAAAATTTCTTGCTAAGATTTTCCCAGGTTTATTGCCCCCCTCGTAATAGTATTCTTTGGGATATAAGGTATTGCGTTGGTGTACTTTTATGAGAAAGTGCTTAAGTTCTTTTCTCACACTTGTTAGGTTTTGCTTAAGGGTAACATTAGTTGGGTCATTTTTGTGCTTATTCTCAAGTGTGCTAATCCCGGTCAGAAGGTTAGAGTATTGTTCCCTAGACTGTTTATTAATCTTCGCTCTGTGTTTGCTAAATAGGCCATGCATTACAGATTTATGTGCCTCCCATTCCACTAGGGTCGACGAGGTGGTATTCTCATTAACTGAAAAGTACTCAACTAGATTTCTTTCTATGTCATCTAAGATTATTGAATTGTCAAGTAATGTGTCGTCTAGCTTCCATGTCCTTGATATGATTGGGAGATCTGGCTAAAGGATGGAGCAGGTGATTGGGGTGTGGTCGGACCATGTTATATTACCTATGTCACATTGATTGATGAGGGAGAGGCCATTAGAGTCTGTAAATATATAGTCTATCCGCATGTAACCGTTATGGGGGGAAGAGTAGAAAGTGTTGTCTTTCACGTTTGGGTGCAACGCTCTCCACACATCATGAAGTGAGAGATTGTTCAGGGAGTTTTTCACCGCCCTGAGCACAGTTTTGGGTACATTGGTGGAACCTCTCGAAGCGTCCACCATTGGGTCAAATGAGAGTTTAAAATCTCCAGCCAAGAACACCACACCTTTGGCATTATCCAGCAATAAGTTTGAGACTTTTTTGAAAAAGCTATTCTGGTTTTGGTTAGGGGCATATATATTTAATAATATAAGTTTTTGGCCAAAGAGTAGGCCCACCATGAGAACATAGCAGCCCTCTGGATCCTTGACAGTGTGTGTAACTTGAAGGGGTAGGGATTTGTGAATTAGAATGCCCACTCCTCCTTTTTTATTTTGCCCTGAAGCAATACAAGTTATGGGGTAATGCATGGGAGTCCAATGCGGTTCCCTCCCTTTTTGGAAATGCATCTCCTGTATCATTAGAATTTGGCATTTTAGTTTGTTCAATTCCCTAATCGCTATGGACCTCTTACCTGGGCAGTTAAATCCTTTTGTGTTTATGGAAGTCAGTTGAAAAGAGTGGTCCTGGAATCTACTAAGTCTGGAGGGCATATTGCAGGGGGGGGGAAAGGGGGGAGGAGAAGATATAAAAGAGAAGAAAAATAGGTAGAAAAAAGAGTAGAATATATATATATATAGATATAAATAAAGAGGAGGGAGAGTGCTTAGTAAGCACACAATTGGGAGGTTATGAAGAACCTTTGTATACAGTCAACAAAATCGACTGCTGTGTCTTAAAATACCAGTACTTCTCGAGAGAGATAGATAACCTGTGAAAAATATCTGAGAGGGGAAGTATCTCCACTTCCGGCACAATGAAATGTGTGTTTTGAGAGCATTTAGTTTAGATGGCATGAAGGGGGAGAGGGTGGGAAAGAAGCGAGGGGGGGGGGGGGGAAGAAGGGAGGGAGGGGGGGAAGAGGAGGGAAATTGGTGAAAAAGGGAGGGAGGTAGGTAGGGATGATGGTGTGTGGTGGGGTGGATATTGAGGGTATAGGTTGTGAGGAGTAAATCACAATTGTGATATAAGTGCACTATCACCAGCCATGAGGGGTTTCCACCAAAGTCTACTTGGGAGTAGGGTTTAAATAGTGCTGTAGAAGTGGGCATTTGGTTATTTTTTTATTTTATTTTTTAAATCTTTATTAGAAAAATTATATAAAATCTACAGAAAAAATAAGAAAGTGATCAAAACTTCACACACATATCAAGAAAAAATTATCTGGGATATCATTACATCTATAAGATAAATAACCATCACCAATTTATAATACCCCCCTACTCCTTCTTTAACTTCGCTCTCTTTCCACTATAATTCAACAATGTTCTTTGGTCAAAAATGCTTACTAACTTTGTACTATTGTCTTATGAATTCAGATAAATATGGAACCTGTCCCCTCTCCACCCATCCCCACCCCTCCAAACAAAAAAACAACAACAACAACAAAAAAAAAAAAAGGAGAAAAGAGAAAAAAAGGGAGGGGGCAAATTAACCCTGTGCTTTCCCACTTCTCATGGACAGTGGGATTATTTGTGATATATTTAACACAGCATCTTCCCCCATATACTTAATAAATTCCAGCCATATTTTCTTGTAACTCAAGACATTTGCTTTGTTGTAAACTTTAGTATCATAGGCCTCCAGGAACGCCTGTCTGAGTAACTTTTTTTTAACTGCTCCTATGGAGGGGATCTTGTTATTGACCCAGTTTACATAGAGTAAGGATCTCGTTAAGATTATAACCCATTGTATAAATGTAGTGTTTGCCCCCCAGTTAACCTCCTTATTTAAGAAGATAGAGTTTTCTCCCAATAAATGAATCTTCTTCTTTGTAACCATAAGAAGGAAATACCTCACATCTGTCTAACATTGGGACATGAAAACACCATGTGTATTATAGATGGATCTACCTCCCCACATTTTACGCATTTGTTGTCAATTAATTTATTTAATTGCTGTGCCCTTCTTGGGGTAATATAATCAAAGTGTATTAATCTGAAGTGAGATTCTCTGAAATTAGCTGACTTTGTAATATTCTTGATAATTTCAAAACTTTTGGGAATAATCACACTAGTACTACGGTCATAATTGCCCCACCTATTAGTATACTCTATAATAACTCTCTCTGTCTCTGGGGTTTGTAATATACCATATAGAATAGATAAAAGACCCTTTTTTAACTCTTCGACAATCTAGGATCGGATGTTTATGAACAATTCTTGGTTCTTTGCCTAACATTTGAAACAGATAGTGTTTTCCCTGAAAAAAGTAAAACTTGTCTGATAGTGGCACTTCATATTTCAACTGAAACTCCCTGAAATTATATGGACGTATCAATAAAGGATTAATCAGTTGATTTATATATATAATATTTGTAAGCCTACAACGATGAAATACCTCATAACTTAAGCCTGGAATAAATCTAGAATTTCCCAGGAGGGGCAAGTATTTAGTAATCGTATGCCCATGGCCTACCGATCTCATTGCCATCCTCCAAGCCCTTATGATGTCTTTATAAAGAGGGTGTGTTCGGAATCTGAAGCCAAGTTCCCTGTCTGAAGCATGTAAAATAAATGGCAAAGATAATGGCACACAAACTGCATCCTCTATTTCACGATTCGAAAAATGGTCCGCATGTATTAACCAGTCTAATGGATATCTTATTAAAGCTGCATTATTGTCGTTTTTTAAGTTAGGGAGGGCCAATCCCCCTTTAGAGATTGGAAGATATAATTTTTCTAATCTAATCCTCGGCTTTTTCCCTTTCCACAAAAAGTGCCAGAGTTCTTTCAAAAAATTACAAATATCTATGTCTTTTATCATTATTGGGAGCATTCTAATGAGATAGAGAATTCTGGGTAAAATAAACATTTTAAATACTGCCACCCTTCCCGTTAATGAGAGCGGCATATTAACCCATTGTTTCAATCTTTCAACATTATGTTGAAGAGCTGGAGTAATATTTAATTCATACCATTTAGCTGTATTAGATAATAGATACATTCCCAAATAACTTAATTTCTGGGTTTCTATAAATTGATATATTTGAATATCCACTGGTTTCTTTAACCATAAAATTTTGGATTTAGAGTAATGGATTTTATAGCCTGATACCACTCCATAAGAATCCAGTATATCAATTATACCCTTAACATATTTACCTGGGGATGAAACAAACATTAAGAGATCATCCTCAAAAAGCGAGATGTTTACACTTTCTTTGCCAATCTCAGAACCTACCAAAAAAACTCCTAAGAAGAATGGCCATTGGCTCCAGTATTAGATAAACAAGCAATGGGGACATGGGACAGCCCTGCCTTGTACCCCTCTTCAAGGGGAAGGGGGGTGATAGGTAGCTATTAACCAAAACCGAAGCTTCTGAATCAGAATATACATTTGCTATTAATCCCAAAAACCCACCCTCAAAACCATATCTAGCCAATACTTCCATCATAAATGCCTACTCGACTCTGTCGAAGGCCTTCTCTGCATCCAATTATAGCAGGAAGGCCTCCGGCAGAGCTGAGTCCTTCTCCTCACCACTGTGACTACTGTACTTACATATTACTTGAAGTATCTTCCTTATATTCATTTCTGGGGCTCTACCCATTACAAACCCCCCCTGATCAATATGAAGTAATCTTGGGAGAATAATTTTAAGTCTATCGGCCATTATATTCATCAGTATCTTATAATCAAGGTTTAAAAGAGAAATTGGCCTATAAGAAGATAGCTGTGCAACATCTTTTCCCTCCTTATTGAGGAGAATAATATTAGCTGACTTAAATTGTGCAGAAATCACTTGACTATTAATAAAGAAGTGATTATATACTTCCCCCAGAATTTTTACAATATCCTCTTTAAGGCATAAATAAAATTCTAATGGCAAGCCATCTGGCCCAGGTGCCTTTCCTTTACTCATGGCTTTTAAGGTGTTTAAAATGTCTTTCTCAGTAATAGATGCATTACGTTCTATTATATCTTCCTCAGTAAGTTTTGGAAGCTTAATGTTTGTTAAAAACCTCTGAATAGTTTCTTTTTTAGGAGATTTAGATAGATATAGATCTGCAAAATATTTCTGAAATAATAATGTAATATCTTCCACTTTATTTTGTATTTTACCCTCTGAGTTAACCAAACCTATTGTTTTCCTTTTTTTTGTTCTATTTATCAGGTTCGCCAGATATTTACTGCCTTTATTCCCAAATCTTTCAAAATGTGCTGAACCTTGCAAAAGGGCTTTCGCTGCTATGGAGAGCAAAAATTCACCTCTTTCTTTCCCTGCTTTATAATAAGCTTCTCTATTCTCCTTTGTCGGTGAGTTTCTCATTTTTGAGTATACTGAGGATAAGACTGCCGAGAATTTCTCATGGCTAATTTGGGCTTCTTTCTTTGCTTTAATTACATATGTTGTAATATCTGCTTTCAGGGTAGCTTTTGCTGCTTCCCAATAAATATCTACATTCCCTGAATAGTTCAGATGATTATACTTAAATTCCTGCCACTTTCCCTTTAAAAACTGAGCAAACTTAATTGAGTTGTTCAAATAACTAGGCATATAAAATGAGTTATAATTTGGTCTGTTAGGCTCCTTTATTATCAAAACTATAGGGGCATGATCTGATAATGTAAACTCCAAAATTTTTGTGTCCTCAATTCTATTGATTAATGTTCCGGATATCAGAAATAAATCTAACCGAGCTAATGTCAAATGTGTTTTCGATAGACACGTAAATGCTAAGTTATTGGGATTGAGAAACCTCCATACATCCCTCAAATTATATAATTCTAATAGAGTTGAAATTTTTTTTTCTTCTTATTTTGCATTCCGATTTGGAGTTGTTTTCCTCTGATTACTCCCCAGTTTCCCTCTATCAAGAAAATAATCTGGTGTAATATTATAGTCTCCAATAATTATTGTCTCATACAATGAGAATTTCTCTATAATTTTAAAAATATTCCTCCAGAATTTCCAGTCTAGTTTATTGGGGCCATATATATTTCCAATGAAATATTCCCTACCATCTATATTTATATGTATAAACACATATCTCCCTTCCTTATCAATTATTTTTTTCTTTATTACATAATTCAATTTCTGATGTAATACAATTGCTACCCCCCTTGTGGATTTCTTATATGATGAACCAATGACTTCAGCTATCCATCCAGCTTTGATTTTTTGATGTTCGCTCTCAGACAAGTGTGTTTCCTGGAGGTCTATAACATCTACTTTTTTCTTACTCAAGTAGTTCACAATGGCTTTACGTTTTATTGGGGAATTTATCCCCCCCACATTCCAAGATAGTAACTTAACCATCACTTTCCTTAAAAAATATGTGTAAAAAAAAAAAAAAAAGGAAAAAAAGAGGGGAGGGGGGGAAAAGGGGGGAAAAGGGGCAGGACCATATGCCTCAAAGCAACTAAGTCCTCCCCTTGTTATTTCCGTCTTTATCTCATCTTCGTGAGACATTATTCCATATACTTTCATTTTGATACACACTAAGCAAATACCCATCTCATTACCCTTTTTTTTATACTCCTAACACCTCTCAGTAAAGCCCTTCCCTGAAAGACGAAAAAAAAAAAAAAAAGCGAAAACCCTTCATTGAATATCTAGACCCATGAGACATATACTTTTAAAAGCGAGCTAACCCAATTGTGCACAAATTTCCTTGCCTTCAGTGCTTTACATTCATATTTTCAATGAACCAACTAGTATATTATTCCTGTGAACTCTCTAAGAATATCTAAGTATGAAAAAAATAAAAATAAAACCCCTTTCATAAGATATCTAGATGCATGTGACATATAAATTTAAAAGCAAGCTATCCCAATTATACAGAGATTCTCTTGCCTTCAGTGCTTTACATTTATTTCTCATACTTTCAATTAGCAAGCTAAAAAAAAAAATCTAAACACATGAGACATATACATTTAAAAGCAAGCCAACCCAATTGTACAAAAAATGTCCTTGCCTTTAGTGCTTTACATTCATTTTCATGTTTTCAGTAAACAAACTTGTATATTATTCCTGTAAACGCTCTAAAAATGTCTAAATATGAGGGGGAAAAAGAAACAAAAAAAAAAAAAAAACCTTCATTAAATATCTAAACCCATGAGACATATACATTTAAAAGCAAGCTAACCCAGTTGTGCAAGAATTCCTTGCCTTCAGTGCTTTACATTCATTTTTCATATTTTCAGTAAACAACCTAGTATATTATTGCTGTGAACTCTCTATATATATCTAAATATGCCTGAGAAAAAAAAAAGGCAAACTAACCCAATTGTGCAAAACTTTCCTTGCCATCAATGCTTTACCTTAATTTTTCATATTTTCAGTGAACAAACTAGTATATTATTGCTGTGAACTCTCTATAGATATCTAAATATGCCTACCCCCCCCCCCCCAAAAAAAAAAACCTTCATTAAATATCTAAACACATAAGACATATACATTTAAAAGCAAGGCAACCTAAATGTGCAATAATTCCTTGCCTGCAATGCTTTACATTCATTTTTCATATTTTCAGTAAACAACCTAGTATATTATTCCTGTGAATTCTCTAAAAATATCTAAATATGCCACAAAAAAAAAAAAAAAAAGGTAAATTTTCCTTAACCCTCCAGGAAAAAAAAAAGCATCACTGGAAGGTGATGGGTAGTCCAACAATCAAAAACTAGTTGGGCTTCATATCTCTGTCCAGGAATCTTTGGGCTTGATCCGGGGATTCAAAAACAAAAAAAATCATTCCCCTCTCTGATTTTCAATTTAGCCGGATACATTAAGGAAAAGTTATTCCCTTCCTTCACCAACCGTGTACAGATATGCGAGAATGCTCTTTCCTTTTGCTTGCAGTCTCATTTGAAAAATCTTGGAAGATTAAAACTCTGTCTTCTTTATAAGTGAGCTGGTATGACTTTCTGTAGGCTCTCAAGATAGCCCATTTACTTTGAAAGCACAGAAATTTCACCACTACAGCTCTGGGTCTAACTGGTCTTGTCTCAGAAGCTTCCATTATTCGTCCAACCCGATGGGCTCTTTCTACCACAAATCTCGCTCCTCCTCCCTCTATTTCCAGTAGTGAAGGCAAAATTATTTAACATTTTGCTTTATTAATAAATTAAGTTTGGTATCCTGGGTATTTAAGTTGTCTTCACAATAAGAAATTCTTTGCTCCATTTCTGTGAGCCGCTCATTTTGCCTCTTCATCTCCTCCATAATTAAAGCCAATTTTATATTTATCTCTTCCATTTTAGGAAAGATTAATGCAGAAACTTGATTAGCAATAATGTTGGCCTCACTTTCCTCACTTTTCTCTTCCAATAATGATGAGCCAGAAATATTGATATTTTTATTAGGTTTTCTTTCCCCTGTTTTTTGTTGTGGTGACATTTTCTGAGATTTCAGGTATTTATCCATCTGAAACCTTTCCTTTATTATTACACATATATTAGTTTGTCAACTTGTTAGCTCTTTGAAGCAAATAGGGGAAGTTTTTGCTCTCAAACCTTATAATATGTTGCTTTATCTTTAATAGGTAAAAAGATTCCAAAGCTTTAGGTGAAGGGGGGGGGGGGGGGGGGGGTAGATGTGTGCTTATGCTTGTATCTTCAATTATATTTCTTAATGTCCAAATATTCTAGCTTAAATATCACAGGCTTAGACAGTTCAGGATTTTCAAATGCTGCTGTATTTTAAATGTTCATTTTTTTTCCCCTTCAAAACCGGGTACTACTGCAATCTCTTTACAATGTACCATTTGATAGTAGGAGAGAAGTATTAAGAAGAACAGTACCTTATTCCTTATGTTTTTAAATTTTTCCTTGTATTGATCCTCTGTAGCTCAGGGCCTGCGTATCTAGGCTTAGGGGGAGGGTCTCACCTGTTGTTAATGGTGGTAGAATTTCTAAAGTAGACTCACCACCTTGAGCCTATGCCATTCCTCCTGGCTGTGGCTTGTACCCGGGTCATCCGGTTCGTCCTATTGACGTCACTCTGCCGACCTGCAGACCCACTGTGCCTCCGTGGGTTTGTTGAAATGCAGCCTTGCTGCTAGACAGAGCTAGCTTCTTAGCTTCTGGTAGGTGCTCAATTCTCAGCCCCTTCCCTGTCTGCCTCACACTGCAGACACACAGCTCCTCAGCAACTTCCTGTGTGACGTAAGCCGACACCATTAGGGTATTTGGTTCTTTTAGAAGAAAAGTGCAGTCTTTCTCAATTCTCTTTGTGGGGCTACAGCTATCGTTGTACCTAAGAACCCTGATTAAGACTTATTCAAATATATTAGTGTGGGTGCCATGTATATCTTTAAACAGCTTAAACCCATAGGCCTAGATTTAGAGTTGGGCGGTAGCTGTGAAAACCAGCGTTAGAGGCTCCTAACACTGGTTTTGGGCTACCGCCGGTATTTAGAGTCAGTCAGGAATCAGCCAATCAGAATCAAGTTCAATCCGATTGGCTGATCCAATCAGCCAATCAGATTGAGCTTGCATTCTATTGGCTGTTCCGATCAGCCAATTGAATGCAAACTCAATCTGATTGGCTGATTGGCTCAGCCAATCGGATTGAACTTGATTCTGATTGGCTGATTCCATCAGCCAATCAGAATATTCCTACCTTAATTCCGATTGGCTGATAGAATCCTATCAGCCAATCGGAATTCGAGGGATGCCATCTTGGATGACGTCATTTAAAGGAACCGTCATTCGGCGAGTAGGCGTAGGTTGAATAGGTTGGATCCGCGTCGGTTGGAAAGAAGATGGCTCCGCTCCAGAAGAAAGAAGATTGAAGATGCGGCTTGATAGAAGACTTCATCCCGATGATGGACTTCCGACTTCAGCCCGATGATGGAGTTCTTCAGCCGCCGCTTGGATCCAGACTTCAGCCCGAGGATGGACGTCACTCTTCAGCCCCCCCGCTTGGGCTTGGATCAACACTTCCGAGGCTTGGATCAAGACTTCCGAGGACGGATCGGTGAACCTGGTATGGTGAAGATAAGGTAGGAAGTCAATTAAAGGAACCTTCATTCGTCATCTAGTCGTCGGAAGAAGAGGATGGATCTGCGCTGGAGGTCTTCAAGATGGAGCCGGTTGTCATCGGATGGAAGAACATAGAAGATGCGGCTTGGATGAAGATGTTTGCCGGTCCGGATCGACTCTTCTGCCCGGATAGGATGAAGACTTCTGCCCGAAGATGGAATTCTTTAGCCGCCGTTTGGATCCAAACTTCAGCCGGATGATGGACGTCACTCTTCAGCCCCCGCTTGGGCTTGGATGAAGATTTCGGAGGCTCTTCTGGACCGATCGGGACCCGGTGTGGTGAAGACAAGGTAGGGAGATCTTCAGGGGCTTAGTGTTAGGTTTATTTAAGGTGGGTTTGGGTTAGATTAGGGGTATGTGGGTGGTGGGTTGTAATGTTGGGGGGGGGGTATTGTATGTGTTTTTTTTACAGGCATAAGAGCTGAATTCTTTGGGGCATGCCCCGCAAAGGGCCCTGTTCAGGGCTGGTAAGGTAAAAGAGCTTTGAACTTTTTTAATTTAGAATAGGGTAGGGCATTTTTTTATTTTGGGGGGGCTTTGTTATTTTATTAGGGGGCTTAGAGTAGGTGTAATTAGTTTAAAATTGTTGTAATAATTTTCTAATGTTTGTAAATATTTTTTTATTTTTTGTAACTTAGTTCTTTTTTATTTTTTGTACTTTAGTTAGTTTATTTAATTGTAGTTATTTGTAGATATTGTATTTAAATAATTTATTGATAGTGTAGTGTTAGGTTTAATTGTAGATAATTGTAGGTAGTTTATTTAATTAATTTATTGATAGTGTAGTGTTAGGTTTAATTGTAACTTAGGTTAGGATTTATTTTACAGGTAATTTTGTAATTATTTTAACTAGGTAACTATTAAATAGTTATTAACTATTTAATAGCTATTGTACCTGGTTAATATAATTACAAAGTTGCCTGTAAAATAAATATTAATCCTAAAATAGCTACAATATAATTATAATTTATATTGTAGCTATATTAGGGTTTATTTTACAGGTAAGTTTTAGCTTTAAATAGGAATAAGTTATTTAATAATAGTTAAGTTATTTTGTTAGATAAAAATTATATTTAACTTAGGGGGGTGTTATGGTTAGAATTAGCTTTAAGGGTTAATACATTTATTAGAATAGCGGTGAGCTCCAGTCGGCAGATTAGGGGTTAATGTTTGAAGTTAGGTGTCGGCGATGTTAGGGAGGGCAGATTAGGGGTTAATACTATTTATTATAGGGTTATTGAGGCGGGAGTGAGGCAGATTAGGGGTTAATAACTTTATTATAATAGCGGCGTGGTCCGGTCGGCAGATTAGGGGTTAATAAGTGTAGGCAGGTGGAGGCGACGTTGTGGGGGGCAGATTAGGGGTTAATTAATATAATATAGGGGTCGGCGGTGTTAGGGGCAGCAGATTAGGGGTACATAGGGATAATGTAAGTAGCGGCGGTTTACGGAGCAGCAGATTAGGGGTTAAAAAAATATGCAGGTGTCAGCGATAGCGGGGGCGGCAGATTAGAGGTTAATACGTGTAAGGCTAGGGGTGTGTAGACTCAGGGTACATGTTAGGGTGTTAGGTGCAGACGTAGGAAGTGTTTCCCCATAGAAAACAATGGGGCTGCGTTAGGAGCTGAACGCGGCTTTTTTGCAGGTGTTAGGTTTTTTTTCAGCTCAAACAGCCCCATTTTTTTCTATGGGGGAATCGTGCACGAGCACGTTTTTGAAGCGGGCCGCTTCCGTAAGCACCGCTGGTATCCAGAGTTGCAGTGGCGTTAAATTATGCTCTATGCTCCCTTTTTGGAGCCTAACGCATTGAAAACTTAGCCATTCTGTGAACTCTAAATACCAGCGGTATTTAAAAGGTGCGGCCAGAAAAAAGCACGCGTAGCTAATGCACCCCTTTGGCCGCAGAACTCTAATTCTAGGCGATAGATGCTTAAACACTTTAAAATTATATAAATATTGGAAAGATTACTTATGCATTGAAAATCAGTGTCACGAATACCTCAGGATTCAGCTGAGAAAGGGTTAATTCTGTTCAGCTTGTGAGCTAAAAACAGTTATCTGCTTTTCAAGAAGAATTGTGTCCTGGGTTTGTGTTTCTTTGAAGTGCCAGGAGCATCATAAATGCTTGGCAGTGTAAACAGGATAGAGTTTTATGGCTTAGACTGTCAGGAGAATACATGATAGAAAACAGGGCCTCAGTCACAGAAACTGATAAGGTCACTAAAAGGACATTGGTATTATGTATAGATGTGTTTAAACTGTTATGACATTAAGTGAAGGGAAATCTGTCATATCTGGTATCAAATTGATTCTCCCAATGAAACCAAGAGAGTACCGGTCAGTATATCTGACTATAGAGTGGCCTATCATAAATTATAATGGGTTCTTTAATTTCAGGCAAAAAACTTACGCCTAGATTTAGAGTTTGGCGGTAGCCGTCAAAACCAGCGTTAGAGGCTCCTAATGCTGGTTTTTACCGCCCGCTGGTATTTGGAGTCAGTCAGGAAAGGGTCTAAGGCTCACTTTGCAGCCGCGACTTTTCCATACCGCAGATCCCCTTACGCCAATTGCGTATCCTATCTTTTCAATGGGATCTTTCTAACGCCGGTATTTAGAGTCGTGGCTGAAGTGAGCGTTAGAACTCTAACGACAAAACTCCAGCCGCAGAAAAAACCCAGGAGTTAAGAGCTTTTTGGGCTAATGCCGGTTCATAAAGCTCTTAACTACTGTGCTCTAAAGTACACTAACACCCATAAACTACCTATATACCCCTAAACCGAGGCCCCCCCACATCGTCGCCACTCGATTATTTTTTTTTAACCCCTAAACTGCCGACTGCACACCGCCGCCACCTACGTTATACTTATGTACCCCTAATCTGCTGCCCCTAACACCGCCGACCCCTAAATTATATTTATTAACCCCTAATCTGCCCCCCACAACATCGCCTCCACCTGCCTGCACTTATTAACCCCTAATCTGCCGACCGGACCGCACCGCTATTATAATAAAGTTATTAACCCCTAATCTGCCTCACTCCCGCCTCAATAACCCTATAATAAATAGTATTAACCCCTAATCTGCCCTCCCTAACCTCACCGACACCTAACTTCAAGTATTAACCCCTAATCTGCCGACCGGACCTCACCACTACTATAATAAATGTATTAACCCCTAAAGCTAAGTCTAACCCTAACACTAACACCCACCTAAGTTAAATATAATTTAAATCTAACGAAATAAATTAACTCTTATTAAATAAATAATTCCTATTTAAAGCTAAATACTTACCTGTACACTAAACCCTAATATAGCTACAATATAAATTATAATTATATTGTAGCTATTTTAGGATTAATTTTTATTTTACAGGCAACTTTGTAATTATTTTAACCAGGTACAATAGCTATTAAATAGTTAATAACTATTTAATAGCTACCTAGTTAAAATAATTACAAAATTACCTGTAAAATAAATCCTAACCTAAGTTACAATTAAACCTAACACTACACTATCAATAAATTAATTAAATAAAATACCTACAAATAAATACAATTAAATATACTAACTAAAGTACAAAAAATAAAAAAGAGCTACGTTACAAAAAATAAAAAAATATTTACAAACATTAGAATAATATTACAATAATTTTAAACTAATTACACCTACTCTAAGCCCCCTAATAAAATAACAAAGCCCCCCAAAATAAAAAAATGCCCTACCCTATTCTAAAATTAAAATAGAAAAGCTCTTTTACCTTACCAGCCCTGAAAAGTGCCCTTTGCGGGGCATGCCCCAAAGAATTCAGCTCTTTTGCCTGTAAAAAAAAAACATACAATACCCCGCCCAACATTACAACCCACCACCCGCATACCCCTAATCTAACCCAAACCCCCCTTAAATAAACCTAACACTAAGCCCCTGAAGATCTCCCTACCTTGTCTTCACCACACCGGGTCCCGATCGGTCCAGAAGAGCCTCCGAAATCTTCATCCAAGCCCAAGCGGGGGCTGAAGAGTGACGTCCATCATCCGGCTGAAGTTTGGATCCAAACGGCGGCTAAAGAATTCCATCTTCGGGCAGAAGTCTTCATCCTATCCGGGCAGAAGAGTCGATCCGGACCGGCAAACATCTTCATCCAAGCCGCATCTTCTATGTTCTTCCATCCGATGACAACCGGCTCCATCTTGAAGACCTCCAGCGCAGATCCATCCTCTTCTTCCGACGACTAGATGACGAATGAAGGTTCCTTTAATTGACGTCATCCAAGATGGCATCCCTCGAATTTCGATTGGCTGATAGGATTCTATCAGCCAATCGGAATTAAGGTAGGAAAATTCTGATTGGCTGATGGAATCAGCCAATCAGAATCAAGTTCAATCCGATTGGCTGATCCGATCAGCCAATCAGATTGAGCTCGCATTCTATTGGCTGTTCTTGTTGTTGTTTTTGTACTTTAGTTAGTTTATTTAATTGTATTTATTTGTAGGTATTTTATTTAATTTATTTATTGATAGTGTAGTGTTAGGTTTAATTGTAGATAATTGTAGGTATTTTAATTAATTTATTGCTAGTGTAGTGTTAGGTTTAATTGTAACTTAGGTTAGGATTTATTTCACAGGTAATTTTGTAATTATTTTAACTAGGTAGCTATTAAATAGTTCTTAACTATTTAATAGCTATTGTACCTGGTTAAAATAAATACAAAGTTAAGAGTGAGAAAGAGGGCGCCACATAGCGTGATACTGTTGATACAGGTTCAGACGGCAAAGAAATCAAAAAGGCTTACCGAACAGCTCTGCACCGTTCTGTGACCGGTGCTATCAGGCAGACTAACACTCTCAGTGGTTAGCACACTGGGTGGCCTCGGACAAGATGCAGACAGGTAGATCTCAGCGTTGTTCGATTAACACGCTGGGTGGCCTTGGATATGGTGCAAACAGGTGGATCTCAGTGTTGCTTGATTAAAGCAAATCAGCGTCTCTGCACCATGTGCACTGCAACCTCCAGTGGGTATTAGACAAAGGTACCTCTCCAGGTAAGGTAAATAATCGTAAGAGACAACTTCCGTGTAATAAAGTTAAAATCTTTAATCAATCCAGGTTTTTGCTACGCGTTTCTAGACCAATGGTCTTTTCCTCAGGCATAAAAACAAGGGATAAATTTACTAGTACATTGTAACCTTATATACAGGTGATTAAAAACGGAAGTTGTCATAGTGTTAAAAATAAATCCAACTTTAATCCCACCAACATCAATAACAAATACATTGAACTTTACCAAAACATGGTCTTAGAGGACTGTGAAAAATTATTGAAAACAACAGCAAAAAGGACAAACTATTCCTTTCAGAGACATAAAAAAGCTTTGCATAAATTACAGAACAATCCAAATATTGTCATCCGCGATGCGGACAAGGGGGGTGGGATCATTATTCAGGACTATAAAGATTACACCAAAGAAGCAGAGAGAATTCTAGGTGATATTAACTACTATCAAATTCTATCCAGAGATCCGACCCCCCTTTTCAAAACATCATATCAGGAATTAATAGGCAAGGGCTCTTTGCAGGGTATACTAAATAAAGAAGAACGTGAATTCCTTAGAATAGACAATCCCAGTATCGCTCATTACTACCATCTTCCAAAAATACATAAGGAAAAAAATAACCCCCCCGGATGTCCTATCATAGCTGGGATAGGCAACCTAACATATAATGTATCATTCTACATCGATCAGTTTTTACAAAAATTTGTTATCACTCTTCCGTCATACATCAGAGACAGCACTCATCTTTTACAGTTATTACAAAACCTCACTCTCACCAACAAAAAGAAATTATGGATCACCTGTGATGTTAGTTCACTTTATTCAAACATCTCTCATGATTTAGGATTGATGGCAATATCACATTTTTTAGAACAGGACCCATATTTACCAAAATCACAAGGAGCTTACATTTTAGAATGCATCAAGTTTATTTTGCAACACAATTATTTTCTATACTTAGACCAGTTTTATTTGCAGACTAGGGGAACGGCCATGGGCACCAGGTTCGCCCCAAGCTTCGCCAATCTCTTTATGGGATTATTTGAGGAGGTATATATTTACAATGCGGATCTTGGGGAGAACCTGGTATTCTATGGCCGTTATATAGATGACCTCATATTTATCTGGGACGGGTCATTAGAATCAGCCGAATCATTCATCACTCGACTCAATGACAATAATATGGGAATCACCTTTACAGCCAACATACAATCTGAAGCAATAGACTATTTAGATCTTTCACACAGTTGGGGGCTTAACCAGACTATTATATCTAAAACTTTTTTCAAAGATGTGGACAGCAATAGCTATTTGGAATACCATAGCAACCACCATAGGAGTTGGATTAATAACGTACCGTACAGTCAGTTTAGACGCATCAGAAGGAATTGTTCGGATTACGATATGTTTCTTGAACAAAGTCAGACTATATACAACAGATTTATAGAAAGAAAATATCCAGCTCACATTTTAGACCATGCTCTTACCAGAACCAAAAGATTGGACAGGAATGAGATATTATCCAACAACAATAATAACAAAAAAACAAATCAACTAAACAATACACCAATAGATCAGGGAAATCCTATGTTTATCACCCAATACAATAATCATTTCCAAAAAATTAATCAGATTATATACAAACATTGGCATGTCATCCAAAGGGATCCCATTTTGAAGAATATTGTACAGGAAAGACCAAAGATAGTCTATAGGAGAGCGCCAACTCTGAGAAATAGTTTAGCACCCAGTAAAATTGTCAAACATACCCAACAACTATCCAAGACAATCACAAAATCCAAGAGGGGCATTTTTGGGCTACAGGGAGTGTATAGATGCGGAAGAACGGGTTGTAAGTCCTGTCAATATATCAAACACGGCACTAAAACTTTTAAATCTCACACCACCGGAGACATTTATCCCATTCAGGGATATTATAACTGCAATACATCTTTTGTTGTCTATTTATTAGAGTGCATTTGCGGCCTGCAATACATAGGCCTCACCTCCAGAAAAGCCAAGACAAGATGGGGGGAACATTTTCGTAACTGCAAAAATTGCAAGAAAACGAAAATTAAACATAGTGTTCCAACCCATTGTCTAACAAAACATCAAGGCAACCCTCACATTTTTAAATTTATTCCCATAGATTTTATTCCCAGGTCAGTAGATTATAATAGAACCAACAAACTCAGACAACGAGAAACTTTCTGGATTTTTAAGTTAAAAACACTAT
Organism: Bombina bombina; assembly: GCF_027579735.1. Taxonomy (NCBI): domain Eukaryota; kingdom Metazoa; phylum Chordata; class Amphibia; order Anura; family Bombinatoridae; genus Bombina; species Bombina bombina. The sequence continues at coordinate 399,010,166 of NC_069501.1, read as the reverse complement.
TTCCGGAAGGTTTAAATGCGATCTTAGACCTAGCAGCCTTTAATTAATATCCAGAAATAACAACAAACATACCTAAATCAGACATCCATAATAGATAAGATCAAAGACTACCAACAACATTTACACTCGGATTTAGATTAAAATATTGATACATCATGAATCAATATTGGAATCATAATGATTATTGACGTTTTAATTAGGTTTATTATTTATTAATATTTTAGATCCATTATTTTTTACATATTAATATAACTTCCAGTTGAACAGTATTTATTGGAAAATATTATCAATCCTATCTGTTTACGACTCAGTTTCAACAATTGTAGTATAACAGAAACATATTTCAATATGCTTTACACTAACCAATTATTCTTCGACACTAGGAAGGGCTAATATTTGCCATGCCTATTATTCAGAATGACAAATATATGCAATAGCAAAATACTCATTGTTTGACACCAATCATATATTGCACAACATATTAAATAGTAAAAATACATATTTTACTCCCATTGAGGCATGCAATTTTGCATCGACAGTGCAAAAATTAGGTACTGTTATAATGATTAAACAAACCCTAGGATGTGAACTTTTAACTTGTTCCATATTCATATGGTACATTATATTTAACAATCTATTCCTTAACAATTTATTACTATTATCATTTTGGGATAACAAAACACTCATCGAACTAATAATGTAATAAACTCTGGATTTATATGTTACTAAAAAAGATAATACACTGAAGAATCATTTTCAGAGGCATAGTGAAGACCATTATATTAAACATAGATTATTTACACACACACATATTCAAAATTATAGCGCTTTTAATTCCATAGCCGTGAGGTTTAAAATTAAAGGATCTGTAATATACCTTTAAGACAGATCCCTCCTACTATTAACCAAACCCTATTTAACCTATCAGTACCATATGCACCTTGCCTGTTAATTGTTGTCCTACGCTCAGTTAGCTCTGTGTAGAGTCAGCTCTATTTCATAGTTTTATTTCCAGGTCCTTGGTAGTATTTCACCTCTGATTTTTGAACCAGCGACAACTACCTTTACTTTCATCAACTACTTGTGCAAGAACAAATCAACTTTATCACAGTCTCCAAAGGATCGTATCCTGTACCGGTAACTGCAGCTTCTATTCAGTACATTCTGTAGCGGTTTCCTTCAGACCTCCTTACCGCAACCCGGAAGTGAGTCACACTCTCACCGGCTTCACTTTCCTCCACACGCTGACGGTTGAACTTCTCCCCAAACCCGAACTTCTGACTAAGGTATCATACTGCTCATTTTGGTCTAAAGTCGGTAAGCACATTTACGATATCCTCTAAAGCATTCCAGTTCTCTACTTTGATACTTGTGACTGAATCACCAAATATTATTTGTGCTTTACTAATGGATGAATGTATAACTACTGTATATATTTTATCCCGGTGTGAGTGTGTGAAGATTGATTGCCAAACTTGCTGAAACCTCTATCATCGCTATAATGGATATGCTGCACTAAAGCTAATTTACGTTTTCATACCAGTCTGCAGAGATCTCAATCTGCAACGTATCACTGCTTATTAGAAAGTCTCTGTATTAATGTGCACTTGCTTTCTTTATATTCAGTGTTATTTATATAACTGTTCCTACGACTAAAAAGCTCACAGTTACTGATCTTAGTAAAATCAAATACTTTGCTGAGACAAATAACACAAGAGCAACAAAACCAATTTTACATTGGTCAGAGCATTACAGTATTAACAGGCCAAAAGACTACCTGTTTGTTTTACTCTTTAAGTCATGGAACCACAAGAGATTCAGAATGAGTTCAATAATATACATCAAAAATTGGACTACCTTGCACGTGGCTTAACAGAGGTGCAAGCAGAGAATACAGCACTTAAAGCTTTAATTAAAGACTGTTTAACCCCTAAAGAGCAGGCAATTCCTGAACCTCAAATTCAGCCTCCCACACCTTTTTCAGGTAAACGTTCTGCCTTTAGGGATTTTAAAAATGCGTGCAATTTACTTTTCACTATGAGACCTAGGACTTACCATAGTGAGAAAATCAAAGTTTGCACAACTATTTCCTACTTACTTGGGGAACCTAGAACATGGGCCAATAGGCTATATGAAACTAATGATCCCGTATTAGATTCTTTGCAGGACTTTTTTTCTGCTATGTCTATCTTATATGAAGACACAAACATTCAGATTAATGCAGAGTCTAAATTACGTGCCCTTAAACAAGGCAAACAAAGTGTTGAGGAATACATCACTGATTTTCAGATGTGGGCTTCAGACTCACAATGGAATGAGGTTAGCCTCAGAAATCAGTTTAGGTTGGGACTATCTGAGAGTCTAAAGGATGAACTTTCACGCCTTGAAATGCCTGACTCTTTATCAGCTCTCATAAAGATTTGCATCACTCTTGACAGACGCTTAAGAGAACGTAAAGCAGAGAGATCACTTTATGAGACAGTCCCAAGACGCTCATACCCCACACCTGTAACACAAGAAAAGAGCTCCTCCAATCCTGTACCCATGGAAATAGGAGCTATAAGGGGTCCTCTTTCGTCAGAGGAAAAGATAAGACGAAGGTTATCAAATCTCTGCCTTTATTGTGCACATAAAGAACACTCAGTGAGTGATTGTCCGTTGTTAGCTAAACAAAGAAAGGGTAAGACAGTATTTGTTAAACACATAGATAACACCTCAAAGACACAACATCTAACTATTCCCCTTTCTTTACAGTGGGATCAAGACAACCTACAGACTGAAGGACTGATAGATTCTGGGGCGACTGGAATATATATTGACACTGATTTTGTAAATAGAAATAAAATACCCACTGTGTGCAAAGCAAATCCAGTTTTTGTCAAGTTAATTGATGGCACTTTCATTCAGAAAGGACCAATCACTCATCATACCATACCTCTCCTATTAACCACATCTAACATACACACTGAATATGTCACATTCGACAAAATTCCTATAGCACAACATTCAGTTATTTTGGGTTATACATGGTTAGTGACTCATAATCCTCTAATTGATTGGACACAAAACACTGTAAAGCTAAATTCACCCTATTGTTCTAAGACTTGTTACCCCCAGGTTTCCATTGCTACTATGGAACAGGGTATTCCATGTGTTTATCAGGATCTGGCAGACGTATTTGATTTGAAAGAAGCTGAAAATCTACCACCGCATAGGACATTTGACTGCCCCATTGATATTATTCCAGGTTCTCAAATACCTCATGGCAAAATATACCCAATGAATCAAAACGAGCTACAAGATTTACGTACCTATTTGGATGATAATTTAAGAAAGGGGTTTATTACACACTCTACCTCTCCCGCAGCCGCTGGGATTTTTTTTGTAAAAAACAAAGATGGAACTTTACGTCCCATCATCGACTATAGAGCCTTAAACAAGATTACAATAAAGAACCGTTACCCTCTCCCTTTAATACCCGAGCTATTAGAAAGACTTACAGAAGCCACGGTATTTTCAAAGCTGGATCTAAAAGGAGCATACAATCTAATCCGTATCAAGAAGGGTGATGAGTGGAAGACCGCTTTCCGCACCAGATACGGACTATTCCAATACAACGTTATGCCCTTCGGATTATGTAATGCTCCGGCAACCTTCCAGCATTTCATAAATGAGATTTTCCATGATCTCACTGATGTTTGTGTAATCATCTATTTGAATGATATCTTAATATATTCTAAAGACATGACCGAACATGAGAAACACGTACGTTGGGTTTTATCTAGACTTAGACAAAACAAGTTATATGCTAAGTTGGAGAAATGTATCTTTCATACATCTGAAATAAAATTTTTGGGATACATTCTAAAACCTAACAAAATTGAGATGGATCAACAAAAGATCCAGGCAATTATAGATTGGCCAGAACCCTCTACTGTACGATCACTCCAGAGGTTTCTGGGGTTTGCAAATTTTTACAGGAAATGTATTAAAGGATTTTCCTCCGTAGTAAAACCCCTTACACAACTGACTAGTATCAGACACAAATTCCATTGGACAGAAGAGTCCAAAGAAGCTTTTAATAAGCTCAAAAACTTTTTACTTCAGCTCCAGTTTTAACCTTACCAGATTACAACCAACCATTTATATTAGAAGTAGATGCTTCCAATTCTGGAATTGGAGCTGTACTATCACAACAAAACAAGGAGACTAATCAGATTCATAGTATAGCATTTTATTCCAAGACCTTCTTACCAGCAGAGAACAATTACTCTATTGGTGACAAAGAGTTACTAGCTATAAAACGCTCGCTAGAACATTGGAGACACCTATTAGAAGGTACAAAAGAACCCTTTCTAATTTACACTGACCATAAAAACCTTGAATACTTGAGGACCAATAAGACTCTTTCTTCCCGTCAAGTACGGTGGACACTTTTCTTGGATCGCTTTAATTTTCTGATTACATACCGGCCAGGTATAGCAAATGTAAAAGCTGACGCTTTATCAAGACAGTTTGATTCCAACCTACCATTAAGTATCACAACATCAATTATACCAGAAGAAAAGATTCTGGGTACACCTACTAACTTAGAGACTGAGATTCTAACCGCTCTACAAACTGAGATACATATACCCCCAGAGTGTATCAAGGATCCTACAACAGGATTATTCTATAACAAGGGAAGGTTATTCATCCCTGAGTCTCAACGACAGATTATATTAAACAACACTCATGACAATTTGTTGTCTGGACATACAGGAATTCAAAAGACTATTGAGTTGACTAAACAAAATTTTTGGTGGCCTCAGATGGAAAAGACTATTACTGATTACATCATTGGCTGTGACGTCTGTGCTAGAAACAAGCTTGAACACAGGAAACCTATTGGTTACTTAACATCGCTACCAATACCTGATAGACCATGGAGTACCATATCCATGGACTTTATTGTTGAATTACCAGAGTCACAACATTACAATACAATATTCGTTGTAGTAGACCAATTAACCAAACTTGCTCATTTCACACCACTGAAGGCTCTTCCCACTGCTTACATAACAGCAAAAGCCTTCATCAGAGCTATAGTCCGGTTACATGGTTTACCAACAACCATTATAACTGACAGGGGTACTCAGTTTACCTCCGCTTTCTGGAGATAACTCTGTAAATTACTAAAGATTTATACACGTTACTCTACAGCATTCCACCCTCAGACCAATGGTCTAACTGAACGGTTAAATCAAACATTAGAACAGTACCTCAGGTGTTATATTACACATTTACAGGATGATTGGGTAGCATACCTACCCATGGCAGAATTCTCATACAACAACTCTGTGTCCTCCTCAACAAAGATGACTCCATTTTTTGCCACATACGGTTTTCACCCCACATCAATCACTCTATCAAACACTCCAGTCAACTCCCCAGGTGCTACAACTTATATCACTACATTACAAGATCGCTTAGAACAAATAAAGACACACCTCGTTCAAGCTAAAGACCGACAAAAACATTATTATGACCAGAGACATCGACCCTCACCAGATTATAAGTTAGGTGATCAAGTACTCTTATCCACTAAGTATTTGAGGTTTCAGATACCTAGTAAAAAATTAGCAAATCAGTTTATAGGACCATTCCTGATAGACAAAATCATCAATCCCAATGCAGTGCGACTAAAACTACCAAGACATTACAAGATTCATAACACTTTTCATGTCTCTTTATTAAAACCTTACACTTCGGACCAAAACAGATTGCACTTGGTAGATCCTCCTCCCCTGCTCTCAAACAGTCAAGAAGACTTCGAGGTCGAAAGTATTTTAGACTCTCGTATTAGGAGAAAGAGATTAGAGTATCTCATCCAATGGAAGGGTTATGGACCAGAGGAGAATTCTTGGCAGCTTCACTCTGAGGTTACTGCTCCAAGACTTCTTAGGCGCTTCCATCTGCGTTACCCCTCTAAACCTCATCCTGAATCACCGGGGGTGATTCTTTAACGGGGGGGGAGATGTAATATACCTTTAAGACAGATCCCTCCTACTAATAACCAAACCCTATTTAACCTATCATTACCATATCCACCTTGCCTGTTAATTGTTGTTCTACGCTCAGTTAGCTCTGTGAAGAGTCAGCTCTATTTCATAGTTTTATTTCCAGGTCCTTGGTAGAATTCACCTCTGATTTTTTACCAGTGTTAACTACCTTTTTCTCCATCAACTACTTGTGGATGCACAAACCAACTTTATCGCAGTCTCCATATTATCTCATCCTGTACCGGCAACTGCAGCTTCTTCTCAGTACTATCAGTAGCGGTTCATTCAGAACTCCTTACCGCAACCGGAAGTGAGTCACACTCTCACCGGCTTCACTTTCCTCCACACGCTGACGGACAAACTTCTCCCCAACTCGATCTCCTGACTAAGGTATCAAACAGCTCAATTGGGTCTGAAGTCGGTAAGCACATTCACGGTAATCCTCTAAGGATCCCAGTTCTCTACTTTGATACTTGTGACTGAATCACCAAATATTACCTGTGCTATTCTACTGGATGAATGTATGACTATTGTATATATTTTATTCCGGTGTGAGTGTGTGAAGATTGTTTGCCAAACTTGCTGAAACCTCTAACATTGTGATAATGGTTATGCTGCACTTAAGCTAAAATTCGTTTTCAACCAGACAGCAGAGATCAAAATCTGCAACCTAACACTGCTTATTAGAAAGTCTCTGTATTAATGTGCACTTGCTTTCTCTATATTCAGTGTCATTTATCTAACTGTTCCTACGACTAAAAAGCTCACAGTTACTGATCTTAGTAAAATCAAATACTTTGCTGAGACAAATAACACAAGAGCAACAAAACCAATTTTACATTGGTCCGAGCATTACAGTTATTAATCCCTAAATCTAAATCTAACCCTAACCCTAACACCCCCTAACTTAAATATAATTGAAATACATCTAAATAAATATTCCTATCATTAAATAAATTATTCCTTTTTTAAACTAAATACTTACCTAGAAAATAAACCCTAAGCTAGCTACAATATAACTAATAGTTACATTGTAGCTAGCTTAGGGTTTATTTTTATTTTACAGGCAACTTTGTATTTATTTTAACTAGTACAATAGTTATTAAATAGGTATTAACTATTTAATAACTTCCTAGTTAAAATAAATACAAATTTACCTGTAAAATAAAAACTAACCTAAGCTACAATTACACCTAACACTACACTATAATTAAATAAATTACCTAAATTAACTACAATTAATTACAATTAAATTAAATAAACTAAATTACTAAAAAAAAAAAAAAATTACAGAAAATAAAAAATAATTACAATTTGTTTTAACTAATTACACCTAATCTAATCCCCTTAATAAAATAAAAAATCCCCCCAAAATAAAAAAAAATCCCTACCCTACACTAAATTACAAATGGTCCTTAAAAGGGCTTTTTGCGGGGCATTGCCCCAAAGTAATCAGCTCTTTTACCTGTAAAAAAAAATACAATACCCCCCAACATTACAACCCACCACACACACACCCAACCCTACTCTAAAACTCACCCAATCCCCCCTTAATAAAACCTAACACTACCCCCTTGAAGATCACCCTACCTTGAGACGTCTTCACCCTACCGGGCAGAAGTGGTCCTCCAGACGGCCAGAAGTCTTCATCCAGGCGGCATCTTCTATCTTCATCCATCCGGAGCGGAGTGGGTCCATATTCAAGACATCCGAAGCGGAGCATCCTCTTCATTTAACGGCGACTGGAACAATGACGAGTCCATTAAAAGACGTCATCCAAGATGGCATCCCTTCAATTCCGATTGGCTGATAGAATCAGCCAATCGGAATTAAGGTAGAAAAATCCTATTGGCTGATCCAATCGGCCAATAGGATTGAGTTTGCATTCTATTGGCTGTTCCAATCAGCCAATAGTATGCGAGCTCAATCCTATTGGCTGTTCTAATCAGCCAATAGGATTGAACTTCAATCCTATTGGCTGATTGGATCAGCCAATAGGATTTTTTCTACCTTAATTCCGATTGGCTGATAGAATTCTATTAGCCAATCGGAATTGAAGGGACGCCATCTTGGATGACGTCATTTAAAGGACCCGTCATTGTTCTAGTCACCGTCGAATGAAGAGGATGCTCCATGTCAGATGTCTTGAAGATGGACCCGCTCCGCGCCGGATGGATGAAGATAGAAGATGCCGCCTGGATGAAGACTTCTGGCTGTCTGGAGGACCTCTTCTGCCCAGATAGGATGAAGACTTCGGACCGTCTGGAGGACCACTTCTGCCCGGTTGGGTGAAGATGTCTCAAGGTAGGGTGATCTTCAAGGAGGTAGTGTTATGTTTTATTAAGAGGGGATTGGGTGGGTTTTAGAGTAGGGTTGGGTGTGTGGGTGGTGGGTTTTAATGTTGGGGGGTATTGTATTTTTTTTTACAGGTAAAAGAGCTGATTACTTTGGGGCGATGCCCCGCAAAAAGCCCTTTTAAGGGCTATTTGTAATTTAGTATAGGGTAGGGATTTTTTTTTTGGGGGGGGGGGGGCTTTTTTATTTTATTAGGGGGATTAGATTAGGTGTAATTAGTTTAAACAAATTGTAATTATTTTAATTATTTTCTCTAATTTAGTGTTTTTTTTCTGTAGTTTATTTAATTTAATTGTAATTAATTGTAGTTAATTTAGGTCATTTATTTAATTATAGTGTAGTGTTAGGTGTAATTGTAGCTTAGGTTAGGTTTTATTTTACAGGTATATTTATATTTATTTTAACTAGGAAGTTATTAAATAGTTAATAACTATTTAATAACTATTGTACCTAGTTAAAATAAATACAAAGTTGCCTGTAAAATAAAAATAAATCCTAAGCTAGCTACAATGTAACTATTAGTTATATTGTAGCTAGCTTAGGGTTTATTTTATAGGTAAGTATTTAGTTTAAAAAAAGAATAATTTATTTAATGATAGGAATATTTATTTAGATGTATTTATATTATATTTAAGTTATGGGGGGTTAGGGTTAGACTTAGATTTAGGGGTTAATAACTTTATTATAGTGGCGGCGACGTTGGGGGCGGCAGATTAGGGGTTAATAATTGTAGGCAGGTATCGGCGACATTGGGGGTGGCAGATTAGGGTTTAATAAATATAATGTAGTGTTTGGCGATTTTGGGGGCAGCAGATTAGGGGTTCATAAGTATAATGTAGGTGGCGGCGGTGTCCGAAGTGGCAGATTAGGTGTTAATAATATAAAGCAGGTGTTGGCGATGTTGGGTGCGGCGGATTAGGGGTTAATAAGTGTAAGATTAGGGGTGTTTAGACTCGGGGTTCATGTTAGGGTGTTAGGTGTAGACATAAATTTAGTTTCCCCATAGGAATCAATGGGGCAGCGTTAGAAGCTGAACGCTGCTTTTTTGCAGGTGTTAGGTTTTTTCCAGCCGGCTCTGCCCCATTGATTCCTATGGGGAAATCGTGCACGAGCACGTTTTGCCAGCTTACCGCTACCATAAGCAGCGCTGGTATTGAGGTGAGACGTGGAGCTAAATTCTGCTCTACTCTCACTTTTTTGCAACTAACGCCGGGTTTCTAAAGACCCTTAATACCAGCGTTGTCTGTGGTGAGCAGTGAGGGAAAACTGTGAGCTAGCACCGCACACCATTACCGACAAAAACTCGTAATCTAGCCGTGGGTATTTCTAAATTCAGGACAAAATTTAGAAACTATTTAGCATGGTTGTTTTTTGATAGTTTTAGTTGTGTAACAGATTTTGGGGGTCAAAGTTAGAAAAAGTGTGTTTTTTTTCATCATATTTTATCATTATTTTGATAGTAAATTATAAGATATGATGAAAATAATGGTATCTTTAGAAAGTCCAATTAATGGCGAGAAATACGGTATATAATATGTGTGGGTAAAGTAAATGAGCAAGAGTAAAATTACAGCTAAAGACAAACACCGCAGAAATGTAAAAACAGCCCTGGTCCTTAAGGGAAAGAAATTGAAAAATGGTCTGGTCCTTAAGGGGATGGATTCTTGCACTGGGGCCTTGGGATATCTAGTTATGCCTCAGGAGGTGGGAGTGCGCTCTATTGAAATATATAAATATATATATATAAAAATACCAGAGTATAGTTACAGCACTAATGCAAAGTTTCTTGTAATTTTCTCCAGGTGCTCGCTTGCTCCAAGGGTCCTGCAACTCCTACCCAATATACCCAAAGTGAAATAAGAGAATGCAAAAAGCAGCTACATTTCAGGCCTAACTAGCCCTTAGTCCTACAGAGTATTGGTATTTTCCACATAATATAGCACTTGTGTGCTCAATTGTTAAAGTGAATGTAAATTTTGATGCTAAAGTGCCCGGTTTTTAAAACTTCGATTAAAAACAGGGGCACTTTAATTCATAAAAATTTTCATTTCACTCCTGTTGTGAAAATAAACTTACTTTTTAATCTTCACAGCAGCTCCAGCTTCCTCCACCTGTTTCAAAGCCTCTTCCTGGGTCTAAAATGAGGCATCGGCTTCCTCCAATCACAGCAGTGAATCAGACACTGAATCCACCGGGGGGCAAGCTGTGATTGGAGGATGACCTATCAATCATTTCTGACATCAGAAATGGCTTGTGAGACCGGAGGAAGCAGCAGCTGCTGTGAAGTTTAAAAGGTAAGTTTTTTGTCACAACAGGAGTGAAATGTAAATTTTTATGAATTAAAGTGCCCCTGTTTTTAATCAAAGTTTTAAAAACTGGGCACTTTAGCATCAAAATTTACATTCACTTTAAAGGAACACTGAAGCCACATTTTTTCTTTTGTGATTCAGATAGAGCATGCAATTTAAACAACTTTCTTATTTACTCCTATTATCACTTTATCTCCATTGTCTTGCTATCTTTATTTGTAAAAGAAGGTATCTAAGCTAAGGAGCAAGCTAATTTTTGGTTTAGAATCCTGGACAGCAATTGTTTATTGGTGGGTGCATTTATCCACCAATCAGCAAGAACAACCCAGGTTGTTCACCAAAAATGGGCCGGCATCTAAACTTACATTCTTGCTTTTTAAATAAAGATAACAAGAGAATGAAGAAAATTTGATAATAGGAGTAAATTAGAAAGTTGCTTAAAACTGCATGCTCTATCTGAATCACAAAATAAAAATTTGGGTTCAGTGTCCCTTTAACTCTTTCATACACGTATCACATTTCTTAACTGTTACTGCAATCTTAACTGTTACTGCCATCTAGTGGGCATCAATAGTATTACACCATTAATTACAAAAATACCAATAGGATTATAATAATCTAAAATAATAAAATTAAAGATCTGGAGGTCAGGGCGGATGTAGGCAGTTATAAAGTTGTAAAGGTAAATTATCTTAGGGTTCAGAGCCCTGCCTATATTGTGCCCAATGCAATTCTATGATCAAAGGGAAATATGTGGCACAAATCCATGATAGAAAGAAGAGATAAATTAGTGGTCTCTATTCATGTGAGACAGATTAAGTAGTATACATTTTTAAATGCCCATGTGGGAGGGGCTATATTGGAGAAACCATACGCCCCATTAAAGACAGAATAAGTGTTCAAAAATCATCAATTGGAAATAAGGATATGACATTGTCGGTATCTGCTCACTTTGTTACAGCAGGACATACTGTAAGTCAACTAAAATTCCAGATCATAGACCACATTCCTAAATTGAGAAGGGGTGGAAATAATAAGACATCTTATTCAGCATTGCACCAGCAGCTCACAAGAACTGCTGGTGCAACGCCACCCCCTGCAGACTCGCGGCCAATGGGCTGCCAGCAGGGAGGTGTCAATCAACCCGATCGTCTTTAGACCGCTGCTTCATAACTGCTGTTTCTGGTGAGTCTGAAGACTCGCCAGAAACACGGGCCCACAAGCTCCATACCGAGCTTGATAAATGGGCCTCATAGTCTTAAAAATGTTACAGACCACCAAAAACTTAAAAATAAAACCTACAGAAAGTAGGTGTATATTGGTGTGAGTCAAAAACAAAGAAAAATGTATTTTAAAATACAAAAAAAAAAGAAAAAGAAAATCTGATCAAAGTTCATTCACAATGCATCCTTCTGCCTTCTGATATCTATGAATAAATCCCTTCTATTTATTTCTGACTAAATAACCTAAATAAAAGACATATTACGTAAATTCCATTCATACAAACAAATGCTTATGGGTTTTCTCTGTATTTTTATAGAATCATAAAGTAACTACTATGTACATCAATTAAGGATACTTCTCTTTATAGATGTGCATTGTTTTCAAGACATTAAACAAGGTCCATTTTAGGCTTATTTATGGATTAGAATCACATTGTAACCAGCCTTGTTTAATTAGCTTGTTAGCAGCAAGTGTCTGTATGCGACTATCAGGGTAACTAAGAGCTTTACAGCGGAGAGAAGACTTATTAATGCATACTCTGAATGTTTTGCAATGATAGAATGGAGTGATTCTTCCACATAGCAACTAATTGGTGCTTAATAGCAAAAGCAGTGATCTTATATTCATTGACTCTAATTACCTATTTATTGTAGGAGTCAGTAAGTTATGGTGATCTTGGCAAGAGCTCTATAAGTATATGCAGCCCATACACTTATACATTAGATCTGGCAGAAACTGTTTACTGGCTGCCATCTCTTTAGAAACTCCATTGCTGGAATCAACAATCCCCAAGTTCTAACAATGTGCAGCTTGGTTAGTAATTAACTTAAAACGTTTTCACTTCTCCCACTCAGTGAAATGATAGGTCTAAGAGAAGGCCAGTATATGATCTATGTGACAATTCATAATATTAAATCCATTTCTCCAAACTGGTCAATGAATGTAAGTTTGCATGGACCTTCTTAATTGGGGCCACAAAGTAATTTAAATGGAAGAGAAGTTTAGGGTGACTTTTTATACCACAAGTAAATTACATTTTCCATCTAATGCAGTGCAATCACCTGACAGCAGAAGTACTTTTTTTTTTTAAAATTAAGGGTCCCTATTTTGTTGTATTCTATGTGATTAGAGTTCTCTTTAAGGGGCAGTAAATTCAAGAATAAACTCTCATAATTAAGAGCACACATTTTCAGGAAGCTTTCCAATTTAATTGATTTAAATTTGCTTTGCTCTCTTGGTATTCTTTGTTGAAGAGTAAAACTAAGTAGCCTAAAGAAAGTGCATGTGTCTTTATCATTATATGGCAGCAGTGTTTGCAGCAATGTATAACATTGCTACACACATTGTTGCAAACACTGCTGCCATTGAGTTATAAAGACAGATGCACACTACCTAGGTTGAATCTTCAAGAAAAGATAACAAGAAAATGAAGCAAATTTATTAATAGAAGTAAATTGGAAAGTTGTTTAAGATTGTATGCTCTGTCTTAATCATAAAAGCTTAATTTTCACTTTACTGTCCCTTTTATGTTTCCTCTAACTGCCAGTGGGTTAGATTCATCGGCGCTTGAAAGACCGCCGAGAGGCGTCATTGTTAAGCAAAATCATGTTCAAAATTCATTGAGGTTCTTATCACTAATGGGTTTTATACTGTAAAATATTGGCATGTCTGTTTTATTAGGATAAAGTAATCTCACAGGATTGACTGAGCGGTGTCTCGGAAACCTCACTGACGCAAACAAAAGAATGGCCATAGGCATTCTTCTACATACTAGAGGCTTGGTTGGCGTTTTCACCTATCCCTTGTTCAGTCATGTCATAAAGAAGAGATTGGCCTAATAAAGTATCTTGTCTTGTTTTTCTTATTCTTTAAATATCTTTCACTCAAGTTCTCTTTTATTTATATGTTAGAGTGGACTGTATTAAAGAGAGAGTTTTTTTTTTCTTTTTAATTTATGTATAAATAACACACATTGTTATAAAGAAATATCCTGTTATGTATTTATGTTTAAAAAATACAGTAAAAACATTATACAATGAGAGATTAAAGGGACAGTCTAGTCAAAATTAAACTTGCATGATTCACATAGGAAATGCAATTTTAAGCAACTTTCCAATTTACTTTTATCAAATTTGCTTTGTTCTCATGGTATTCTTTGTTTAAAGCTAAACCTTCGGTAGGCTCATATGCTAATTTCAAAACCCTTGAAGTTTTCCGTACATCTCAGCGCATTTTGACAGTTTTTCACAGCTAGACAGCGATATTTCATGTGTGCCATATAGACAACATTGTGCTCACTCCTGTTATTTATGAGTCCGCACTAATTGGCTAAAATACAAGTCTGTTAAAAAAACTGAGATAAGGGGCAGTCTGCAGAGGCTTAGATACAAGGTAATCACAGAGGTAAAAAATATATTAATCATGTGGGTTATGCAAAACTGGGGAATGGATAATAAAGGGATTATTTATCTGTTTAATCAATAAAAATTCTAGAGAAGACTGTCCATTTAAATTACTATAGGCCATAGGGTAGCAAATATACAAAGCAAAAACAATATTCATTTTACAACACAAACTAAAAACAAAAACACGTGCCCAGTCTAGAGACAGAGGGGTATATTTATTAATGTGCGAGTGGACATGATATGATGTAGCGTATCATGTCCGCCACACATCGATAAATGCAGACAGCATACGCTGTCGGCATTTATCATTGAACCAGCAGTTCTTATGAACTGCTGGTGCAATGCCGCCCCCTGCAGATTCGCAGCCAACCGTCCGCTAGCAGGGAGTGTCAACCAATTACGATCGTATTCGATTGGGTTGATTTCCGTCTGCGGCCTTAGAGCAGGCGGACAAGTTATGGAGCAGCTTCTTCATAACTTCTGTTTCCAGCGAGCCTGTTTCCGGCGAGCCCCCTAGAATTTTTCCAAACTCATGATTAGTGTCTGGCCAGACTAAATAGGAGCACAATGCACTTCTTCACCAGGTGTCCAGTTAATTAATATTATTTTATTTTATTAATTTATGTGTCTAGAACTTTTGTGGTGCTGGTTTTCTTGACAGCGGAATTCTTTCTATGCATCAAGAAGTTAACAATTGCGAGATAGATTAAACTTCTTTGATTATGTTAGAGCTAATCTCGTAACTGATGGCTGTGATAAGTGGTGGGTGCAAATTTTATAAATTCCTCTGTGCTGCCTCAATGGGGCATAGAATATGACATAGCCTCTGTTAATATTCATGTTGATATAGTTAAGAAATTATCGCCTAGATTACGAGTCTTGTCGGTAATGCTGTGCGGTGCTAATGAGCAGTTTTTCCTCACCGCTCACCTACAGACAACGCTGGTATTACGGGTTTTTAGAAACCCGGCGTTAACTGCAGAAAAGTGAGCGGAGAGCAAAATTTAGCTCCACATCTCACCTCAATACCAGCGCTGCTTACATTAGCGGTGAGCTGGCAAAACGTGCTCGTTCACGATTTCCCCATAGGAATCAATGGGGGAGAGCCGGCTGGAAAAAAACCTAACACCTGCAAAAAAGCAGCGTAAAGCTCCTAACGCAGACCCATTGATTCCTATGGGGAAATACATTTTATGTCTACACCTAACACCCTAACATGAACCCCGAGTCTAAACACCCCTAATCTTACACTTATCAACCCCTAATCTGACGCCCCCGACATCGCTGACACCTACATTATATTATTAACCCCTAATCTGCCGCTCCGGACACCGTCGCCACTTACACTATACTGATGCCCCCAACATCGCCGAAACCTACATTATATTTATTAACGCCTAATCTGCCACCCCCAATGTCGCCGCAACCTACCTACACTTATTAATCCCAAATCTGCCGCCCCCAACGTCGCCGCCACTATATTAAAGTTATTAACCCCTAAATCTAAGTCTAACCCTAACTCCCCTAACTTAAATATAATTACAATAAATCTAAATAAAATAACTACAATTAACTAAATTATTCCTATTTAAAACTAAATACATACCTATAAAATAAACCCTAAGCTAGCTACAATATAACTAATAGTTACATTGTATCTAGCTTAGGATTTAGTTTTATTTTACAGGCAACTTTGTATTTATTTTAACTAGTTATAATAGTTATTATAGTTAATAACTATTTAATAGCTACCTAGTTAAAATAAAGACAAATTTACCTTTAAAATAAAACCTAACCTATGTTACAATTACATCTAACACTACACTATAATTAAATTAATTCCCTAAACTAACTACAATTAAATACAATTAAATACAATTATATAAAGTACGGAAAAAAACACTAAATTACAGAAAATAATAAAGTTTTTTAAATTAATTACACCTTATCTAATCCCCCTAATAAAATAAAAAAGCCCTACCCTATACTAAATTACAAATAGCCCTTAAAAGGGCCTTTTGCAGGGCATTGCTCCAAAGTAATCAGCTCTTTTATCTATAAAAAAAAGTACAATACCCCCCCAATATTAAAACCCACCACCCACACACCCAACCCTACTCTAAAACCCACCCAATCCCCCCTTAATAAAACCTAACACTAACCCCTTGAAGATCACCCTACCTTGAGAAGTCTTCACCCAGCCGGGCCGAAGTCCTCAACGAAGCCGGGTGAAGTGGTCCTCCAGACGGGCAGAAGTCTTCATCGAAGCTGGCCAGAAGAGGTCCTCCAGATGGGCAGAAGTCTTCATCCAGGCGGCATCTTCTATCTTCATCCATCCGGCGCGGAGCGGGTCCATCTTTAAGACATCCGATGTGGAGCATCCTCTTCCATCAAAGTCCAACTGAAGAATGAAGGTTCCTTTAAATGACATCATCCAAGATGGTGTCCCTTCAATTCCGATTGGCTGATAGAATTCTATCAGTCAATCAGAATTAAGGTAGAAAAAAATCATCTTGGCTGATCCAATCAGCCAATAGAATGCCAGCTCAATCCTATTGGCTGATTGGATCAGCCAATAGGATTGAACTTCAATCCTATTGGCTGATTGCATCAGCCAATAGGATTTTTTCTACCTTAATTCCGATTGGCTGATAGAATTGTATTTAATTGTATTTAGTTTAGGTAATTAATTTAATTATAGTGTAGTGTTAGGTGTAATTGTAACTTAGGTTAGGTTTTATTTTACAGGTAAATTTGTCTTTATTTAAACTAGGTAGTTATTAAATAGTTAATAACTATTTAATAACTATTGTAACTAGTTAAAATAAATACAAAGTTGCCTGTAAAATAAAAATAAACCCTAAACTAGCTACAATGTAATTATTAGTTATATTGTAGCTATCTTAGGGTTTATTTTATAGGTAAGTATTTCGTTTTAAATAGGAATAATTTAGTTAATGATAGTAATTTTATTTAGATTTATTTAAATTATATTTAAGTTAGGGGGGGTTAGGGTTAGACTTAGGTTTAGGGGTTAATACACTTAATATAGTGGCGGCGACGTTGGGGGCGGCAGATTAGGGGTTAATAAATGTAGGTAGGTGTAGGCTATGTTAGGGATGGCAGATTAGGGGTTATTAATATTTAACTAGTGTTTGCGATGCGGGAGTGCGGCGGTTTAGGGGTTAATATATTTATTATAGTGGCGGCGATGTCCGGTTTGGCAGATTAGAGGTTAAAATATTTATTTTAGTGTTTGCGATGTGGGGGGCCTCGGTTTAGGGATTAATAGGTAGTTTATGGGTGTTAGTGTACTTTTTAGCACTTTAGTTAAGAATTCTATGCTACGGCGTTAGCCCATAAAACTCTTAATTACTGACTTTTAAATGCGGTACCAGGCTTGACAGGAGAGGGTCTACCGCTCACTTTTTGGAAGACTTGTAATACCGGCGTTATGCAAGTCCCATTGAAAATATAGGATAGTCAATTGACGTAAGTGGATTTGCGGTATTTTCGAGTCTGGCCAAAAGAATGAGCGGTACACCTGTACCTGCAAGACTTGTAATACCAGCGTTAGGAAAAAAGCAGCGTTGGGATCTCTCAACGCTGCTTTTAAGGCTAACGCAAGACTCGTAATCTAGCCATATATATTTTTATGCCATTTTTCTCAAAGCTTCTCTATGTTTATTCTGTACTGCCATCTAGTGACCTTTTTTGGTAACGCTCCTGTTTTCTGTAGTACCTTCCCTCAGACCTATTATGCATTTCCCTTTTATGTGTATTGCTCCGCCCTTGTAGTTTGATGATGCTTTTCCTGTGTCATGGCTGCAGCTAACAGGCCTCATGTAACAAGCACACATGTTAAACTACATTGCATGCTACGAACAGTATCAACTTTTGACCGCTTAAATACTGTAACCATTCATCTGCTGTATTTTATTATCTGCTGTAAACTGATATTCAGAATAAAGAAACTTTGTGGATGGACAAGGTATTGGTGAGTTCAGCTATCTTACAAGGATTTTTATGCAGTGATTGTATCTTCTTATACAGGCCAGGCATAGAGGTCTCAGCAAGGGATAGATCACTATTACAACTGAGTCAGAATAGTCAAAAGTTGTATAGAATTCCTACAGCCTGCTATGTATATGTGTGTGCCTAATCTGCAATCAAGCTCAGTGCCATCCGCCATCTTGTGAAAGCACATGGTCGCACAAGCTTACTGCACTTCATCTGTGAATGTTGAAAACTGTTTCTCTGCATTGATTTGTGTTACCTCACCTGTCTAAGCTGCTGTTCATTTTCTTAAAGAGACAGTACCATTTTTTACAAAACTTGAAAAAATGTCTAGACAAGGCTCTGAGCACTCTTTTATGGTCGAACCAACGCAGATACATCATGCCTCTGAACCTGCAGACGTACAGGGAGCAGATCCTGCAGATATTGCTGAACAGAGTGTAAGACCCAAACGTACATAAAACTGACACAGAAACTCAAAGAAAACTATGAAACCACTAGAGATGAGTTCTCCAGCAACCTGTCAGACCTATGGCACAGAATTTCGCAATGCATGTCAGTTTTGTCACACTTTAATGATCAACCAGCCGAATTGAGAGACTCTATAGATCACCTATCTGCTGCGTATGAACGCTACCAGCGGCTGTCTGCAAAATACAAAGCCTTCTTACAGGACTTTAATATAGAGGACTCTTCAGCAGAACTGACAAGGACTGATGCACTGGACCAACATAGAAATCTCTTAGTACAAATCGCTAAAGAAAGGGCAGAGTTCCGCATTGCTCAACTGCAGGAGACCAGATATCTTAGATCCACGTCAACTAAGCTCACTGCACGTTCTTCTAGATCCTCTCACTCCAAAAGTTCAACATTAAGCGACAAGCTAATAGAGGCCCGTGCTGATGTGGAATTAAAAAAAGCGCAAAGCTCCTTTACCATAAGGGAAGCAGAGATGGAAGCCCAAATAAGGTTCCGCAAATGGAAAAGGAAGAAGCAGTGGCCCTAGCAAGGCTGAAAGTCCTTGAACAAGCAATGGGAGAAAGTACTAATTCAGATTGCCATATCCCAGCAGATCTGGAAGACCCAGTTGAAAGCACTAGTAAATACGTGCTAAAGCATAATATTTGCAATGATACAGAGTCATCTCCTGTACCTCCTACTAACACCATCATTCTCAATCTCAACACAGAGACCTCTCAGCACCAAATGCCTGAGCCTCTTCAAATCCACAACACAAGTGCATCTACGCAGCAAACCGCATCACCTCCCGCTGACAACAAGTTGACTTCCAGTGACAAGCCACATCTCAAGCCACAGCCAGCAGAAGCCTTAGAGACTACACCACAGTTGAACGCTCTTGCAACATCATTTTATCCTGGTAAACTTGACCCTTCTTCACCAGAGAACTTTCACACCCAAGGGGTTCCTCAAGTTACTTTGGCACCAAATAGTGAGAGATCAGACTTGACTGACTTCAACAGATACATAATATGCCGTGAGCTCATTAACACAAGCCTCTAAAGGTTTGACGACTATCCAGTGAGCTACAGGGCCTGGAGATCAACCTTCAACGCTGCTATTGCTGATCTCGACCTTACAACCAAGGAGGAACTCAATTTGCTCATAAAGTGGCTGGGGCCTGAATCTGCAGATCGTGTTAAAAGTCTGAGAACAGTACATGTTGACCACCCAGATGCAGGCCTTGTTGCTGCATGGAAAAGACTTGAGCAAGCCTATGGTAGCTCTGAAGCCATAGAAAGTGCTCTGTTCAACAGACTGCAAAACTTCCCAAAAATAGGGAACAAAGACTATCGCAAGCTCCAAGAACTAAGTGACCTCCTCATGGAGCTAGAGTTGGCAAAGACAGAGCCACATCTACCTGGACTAAGCTTCCTGGACACTGCTCATGGTGTCAATCCAGTGGTGTCTAAACTGCCATGGAACCTGCAAGAAAAATGGGCGCAACAGGGCTCAAGATACAAAAAAGACTATAACATATATTTTCCTCCATTCTCATATTTTTGCAGGTTCATCAGCGATCAAGCCTGGATGAGAAACGATCCCAGCTTCAGCTTCTGCGAACCCAACTTTCCTGCTCCATCATCCTCACCAACATCATCAAGGTATGATAACAATAACACAGCAGCTAAACGAAGAGACATTAATAGAGCAATATCTGTTAAAAGGACAGACATCTCACCACCCGTATCCTCTCCTGCACACCAGAGTGACTCGGGTGAAAGAGATAAAGACCCCAATCGTCAGTGCCCTATTCACAGGAAGCCTCACCCTCTTAAGAAATGTTGTGGGCTTAGGGCAAAGACTTTACAAGAGCGCAGGGAGACTCTCCAGAAACTTGGAGTATGCTACAGGTGTTGTGCTTCTTATGGTCACTTTGCTAAAGACTGTAAAGTTGTCATCAAGTGCACAGAATGCAGTAGTGACAGACATGTTACAGCTATGCATCCTACTCCACTTCCAGACAACCCACAGCAGCTAACTGCCTCCACCCCTGTCTCAATTCATGGCAGGGAGCAACAAAGTTGTGCTCCAGTCACAGCGAGTGTTTCCTCTGCATGCACAGAAGTCTGTGGAGAAGGCTTAGACCACAAATGCCTTGCCAAGGTATGCCTAGTCAAGATTTACCCATAGGATCAACCTGAGAAAGTTTCTAGGATGTATGCTATAATAGATGAACAGAGCAACAGATCCCTGGTTAAGCCTAAATTCTTTGAGATCTTCGGCATAGAGGGTCATGCAACACCGTATACTCTCAGAACCTGTTCTGGATGTGTAGAGGCCTTCAGCAGAAGGGCCGATGGATTCATGGTCTCTCATATTAAAGGAAACGAAGGCATACCCCTACCAACATTAGTCGAGTGTGACCAGATTCCAGACGAAAGGGAAGAGATTCCTACTCCAGAGGCTGCATATCACCATCCTCACTTAAGGCACCTTGTTGATGAGATTCCAGCAATGGACATGAATGCTGAAATCTTGGTCCTGCTAGGAAGAGACATTCTCAGAGTACATAAAGTTGGCGAGCAGTGCAATGGACCTGATGATGCCCCTTATGCACAAAGACTGGATCTTGGCTGTGTGATAGTGGGCGATGTATGCTTGAATAGTATACGTATGTCATCTGAGATCCACTCCTTCAAAACTTACATATTAGGAAATGGACGTGCATCCCACTTCAAACAGTACTCTTGCCATTATGAAGTAAGGGAGAAGCCTCCTAACATCATCCAAATACCTGATGTTACTCCTAAACTTTGTGATGACAATCTGGGTACCACAGTGTTTTGTACTACAAGTGATGACAACAAAATAGCCTTGTCAGTTGAAGACAGAGATTTCATCAAAGTAATGGACAAAGAATTCTTCAAGGGCACATCTAACAACTGGGTTGCACCATTGCCTTTTCGTGCTGCAAGGGTCAAACTCCCAAACAATCGTGAACAGGCGTTATCCAGATTCAACTCACTTCAACGAACACTAAAGAACAGGCCTGAAATGAAGGACCATTTCATTGCCTTTATGAAAAGAATCTTTGACAATGATCATGCCGAGCCAGCTCCACCACTTCAAAAACTCCAAGATTGCTGGTACCTGCCTTTCTTCTGAGTGTATCATCCACGTAAGCCAAAACAAATCAGGGTAGTGTTCGACTCCAGTGCCAAGCATCAAGGCGTATCTCTGAACGATGTTCTTCTCACTGGTCCTAACCTGAACCCATTCATTGACGATGATGGCATGTTAAGGGTTGGAAGACGATTAATCAAGGCTAAGTTGGGAGGTCAAGAACAGAATCCTCTCATTATACCTGCTCGCAATGATATCACCACTTTGCTCATACGGCACTACCATGAAGGGGTTAAGCACCAAGGTAGACACTTCACAAAGGGTGCCATAAGAGCTGCAGGCTAAGACTAAGACTAAGAGGTAAACATCAGCAACAGCAAATGTCAGATTTGCCAGCTGACAGGTTAAATACTGACCCACCTTTCACTCATGTTGGTTTGGATGTCTTTGGACCATGGATGGAAACAGCCCCCAGAACTCGAGGTGGCCAAGCAAATAGCAAACGATGGGCAGTGCTGTTCACTTGCATGAGTGTGCGTGCAGTACACATTGAAGTAATAGAATATATGGATGCCTCAAGTTTCATAAATGCTCTAAGGCGATTCCTTGCCATCAGAGGACCAGTCAAAACATTATGATCTGACTGTGGAACTAATTTCATTGGAGCCTGTCGAGAGTTACATCTCAACTCTAGGCCAATTCAAGACCTTTTAGCTGAAAAAGGCTGTACATGGATTTTCAATCCTCCTCATTCTTCCCACATGGGTGGCTCCTGGGAGAGAATGATAGGCATCACACGTAAAATACTGGACTCCATGCTTATGGACTTGAAATCCACAAGACTCACCCATGAGATTCTAACCACCTTCCTGGCAGAAGCATCTGCCATAATCAATTCAAGACCACTTGTTCCAGTGTCTGTAGATCCAGAGGCCCCAACTCTCCTCACTCCAGCTACTCTTCTTACCCAGAAGCTTGGGTCTGTTCCTGTTCCACCTGGAGACTTTAAAACAGGAAATCTGTGCTACAATCAGTGGAAGCGAGTACAACACCTTGCCAACTGCTTCTAGAATCGTTGGAAGATGGAGTATCTCTCTACTCTGCAAGGATGCAGGAAATGGCAATGTCTGAACCCTAAAATCAAGGTTGGAGATCTCGTTCTCTTCAAGGACCAGCAAGCTGAAAGAATCGAGTGGCCCATGGGACTGATTGTAAAGAGCATTCCTAGTGATGATGGAAAGGTGTGTAAGGTGGAGGTGAAAGTTGCAAGACAAGGGACTATACAAACTTTCATCAGACCGGTCACGGAACTTATCTTGCTCTTGCCCTTTGGAGACTGAGCTTACTTATGTATGCTGTTGGATTCTTCCTGTGACTTCAAGAAGGAAGTATCTCGAACTTTAATTGACACAACTTGAAGTCTTATATTATAGTTGTTCTTGCATTATATGTATGTTCTCCTTATATCTTTTAGGTCTTCAAGACATCTCTGCAAATTACATTGTTATGCATAACTTCCGTTATGATTTAAATAGTGACATTTACTATGCCAGGCGGGGAGTGTGCTGCCTCAATGGGGCATAGAATATGACATAGCCTCTGTTAATATTCATGTTGATATAGTTAAGAAATTATATATTTTTATGCCATTTTTATTCTGTACTGCCATCTAGTGAGTTTTGGTAACGCTCCTGTTTTCTGTAGTACCTTCCCTCAGACCTATAATGCATTTCCCTTTTATGTGTATTGCTCCGCCCTTGTAGTTTGATGATGCTTTTCCTGTGTCATGGCTGCAGCTAACAGGCCTCATGTAAATAGCACACATGTTAAACTATATTGCACGCTACGAACAGTATCAACTTTTGACCGCTTAAATACTGTAACCATTCATCTGCTGTATTTTATTATCTGTACCTGATATTCAGAATAAAGAAACTTTGTGGATGGACAAGGTATTGGTGAGTTCAGCTATCTGACAAGGATTGTCTGCAGTGATTGTATCTTCTTATACAGGCCAGGCATAGAGGTCTCAGCAAGGGATAGATCACTATTACAACTATCTGAGTCAGAATATCCTCAGTTTGTGAGGTGCAATGTTGTGGTAATTTTTTTCTTCAGTGAAATATTAGTTTCATGAATTAGTATAAAGTTTAATCACCAATTTTGGTGACTTAAGTAAAATCAAATATTTTGTAGCTTCTTCTACCTCAACCAAATCACTGTTTTTAAGGCGATCTTATGAAAGGTAAAGTGGTATGTGAGCATAACAATGCCTGATATGATGAAGGACTGTAATAGGTCACCCACTATTTTATATATATAGGTGTTTTAGTACATTTCACTGTGTGGTGTGAGAGTCCTATGCCAGTAGCAGAATGTTCTATACTGAAGCATCACCATATGTGCAATGAGAGTTAAATATGGTTGGTTTGTTCTTGAAAACTTTGTGGACGCCTGATCATCACACCTATATGCTTGTTGGACATCCCATTCTAAAGTCATGGCATTAATATCAAGTTGCCCCCTTCCCACTTTTGCATCTGAAACTGCTACAATGGTTCTAGGAAGGTTTTTTGCACAAGATTTTGGAGTAGATCTCTGACAATGTATGTACATTTAGCCAAAAGGACCTTGCTTTGTGTACAGGGGAATAGTCATGCTGGAACAGAAAATGGCCTTCCCCAAACTGTTACCACAAAGATGGAAGCACCCAACTGATGTCTTTGCATTCTGTAGCATTAAGAAGACCCTTTACTGTTACTATGGGGCCTAGCCCAAAGTAGCGCCAGACTATTATATCTCTTCCACCACTATGCATTTCACTAGGTAGCCTTCTTCTGGCATCCACCACTCCCAGATTCTATAGTCAAAATGCCAGATAATGAAGCGTGATCTATCACTCCAGAGACACATTTTCACTACTCCAAGGTTTAGTGGTGGCAAGCTTTATGCCTCTCCAGCTGATGCTTGGCATTGTGTATCTTGATGTAAAGGCTTGCAGACAAATGCTTGCAAGGAAACCCATTTTAAGAAGCTCCCAGCCTTCCAATGCACAGTTTTTGTGCTGTGGGTGTTTCCAGAGGCAGTTTTGAAGTCTGTAGTGATACATTATATGTGATTTTTTACATATTACACACTTCAGCACTTGGTGGGCCGCTCAGTGAGTTTGAGTGGGCTAACACTTTGTGGCTGGGCTGTTGTTGCTCCTAGATGCTTCCACTTTACAGTAATAGCACTTAAAGTTGACCGGGGGCAGATCTAATAACGTGGAAATTTCAAAGAACTGTGTCAGTGACAGTGCCACATTTAAAGGGTCATAATACTTAAATGCTAAACCATTTGAAAGTAATGCAGCATAACTGTAAAAAGCTGACAGGAAAATATAACCTGAACATCTCTATGTAAATATGAAAGATATTTTACCTCAAAATTTCATTTCCTCAGCTTACCAGGTGTTCTGTAAAAAGTTATCTTTGAGTCACTGCCCAGCTGCAGGTAAAAAAAAAAAGAAGGAAGAAATGAACAGCAGCCAATAAGCATCGGCAGTTTTATAGTAAACTTCCTTAAACTGAATAGGGAAATAACATGAGTGTGCATGAGGCACACTCCCTTGCAAGTCCCGGGACAGGCATACTAATTTGCTGCTTAAAGTTCTTTACAATGGGGTGTGAATACTTAGGACATTTTGAGGTAAAATACTTTCTTTTTTACATAGAGATGTTCAGGTGATATTTTCTAGTCTGCTTTTTACAGCTTTGATGCATCATTTTCAAGTGTTTCAACATTCGGGTATCAGGTCCCTTTAAAGTCACTAAGCTCTTCAATATGACCCATTGTATTGCCAATGTTTTGTCTATGGAGATTTCATGGCTATGTGCTTGATGCAATGGGTATGGCGGAGACAGCTGAATTTAATAATTAGTAGTGGTGTCCACATACTTTTGGCCATATACAAACTTTTTTTTCAAGATTGCAGGTGGACATATTTTCAAGTAGAGAACCTGTCTGTTAGCAATTACCACTTGCGATTAGCAAAATGTATCATTGCTCAAGAGCCCTTTTGTACAATGTGACCACTTGCTCTCACACAATAGTGTGTTAGAAGAACATGTCAATCACCAAGTGAGTGTCAAGGAGATTTATCTCACCACCTCTGAGGTCCCAAAGAGGCTAAAGAAACAGTTTATTTTTCTTAAATTTGTGGTTGCAGGCTTGCTCATGCGAATCTAAACAGCAAAGCATCAAAATGTAAATATTCTCTTTAATGTATGTTGGCAATCCCCAAAAACAGCTGGCATATGCTTATGGAGTTTTGGAAATCTTTGCCTCCTCCAAGTGATCAGGAGTGGAGTTCCCAAGAGTAATGACGTGTGGACTCTCACCACCATGAAGAGAATGAAATTATCAGGTAACCATACAGTTTTCCTGTGTGAGTCCTTTTGAATGAGAAGTATTAATACTGCTTAGCATTTTTATGGACATTTTTTTTGATGATTATATTGTTAATAATATTAGAGAAGTATTAATGCTATTAATTAGTTTAATTACTGTTTCAATGGATTTTAGTATTACCATTTTAATTAGAATAAACAGAAAATGGTTATTTGATGCCACTTCTGTGTGCAATTTGATTTTATTTGTGTGTATAATTTAATTTCAAACACCTGAGATCTCATATCTTTGAGCCATTATAACTTTTTTATGCAATTTTTTTTGTAAGAATTTTTAGTTAGATGGTGTAACTGTGCTTTAACATTTATTTTTGATGTGTTTTCTGTCACATTTTTGTTTTATGAAACAGTTAACCAGAGCTCTGAAGACCCATTATACCGACGCGCATTTAACTTCAACTTGTAATACGAGCGATACATTGGACACGTGCAAACCGCCGCGATAAATCCCTTTT
Source organism: Bombina bombina (assembly GCF_027579735.1). NCBI lineage: Eukaryota > Metazoa > Chordata > Amphibia > Anura > Bombinatoridae > Bombina > Bombina bombina. Next base: position 398,983,324 of record NC_069501.1, on the reverse strand, counting down.
CACTTGCGTTACTGTTAGCACATCACTAGTAATCTGGCCCTTAATGTAATGGTGGAATAAAGCTTGTGTTTTTACATTCAAACACCAGAGCTCCATGAAATGTTATTTATTCACATTTTAATAAACACCTCTAGCTTGGTTAAAAACAAAACAAAACGTGAATGGTGCTTAAAACTATAAATATGTTTTCAGAAATACATTTTCAGTCATTATTAAAATTAAAGGGACACTGTACCCAAAAAATTTCTTTCGTGATTCAGATAGAGCATGCAATTTTAAGCAACTTTCTAATTTACTCCTATTATCAGTTTTTCTTCGTACTCTTGCTATCATTATTTGAAAAAGAAGGCATCTAAGCTTTTTTTTTTGGTTTCAGTACTCTGGACAGCACGTTTTTATTGGTGGATGAATTTATCCACCAATCAGCAAGGACAACCCAGGTTGTTCACCAAAAATGGGCCGGCATCTAAACTTACATTCTTGCATTTCAAATAAAGATACCAAGAGAATGAAGAAAATTTGATAATAGGAGTAAATTAGAAAGTTGCTTAAAATTTCATGCTCTATCTGAATCACAAAATTAATTTTTTGGGTACAGTGTCCCTTTAAGTATTTAGACCATTTAAAATAAATAAAAATATGTGAAAGTGTTAGATACAAACATAATAAATCATTATTATTAAAGGGACATGAAACCCAAAAAGTTTCTTTCATGATTCAGATAGAGAATACAATTTTAAACAAATGTTTAATTTACTTCTATTATCTAATTTGTTTCCTTCTCTTGGTATCATTTGTTAAAGGAGCAGCAATGCACTACTGGTTTCTAACTGAACACATGGGTGAGCCAATGACAATCTTTATATTTCTGCAGCCACCAATCAGCAGCTAGAACCTAGGTTCTTTACTGCACCTGAGTTTACCAAATAAACCTTTCAGCAAAGAATAACAAGAGAAGGAAGCAAATTAAATAATAGAAGTACATTGGAAAGTTGATTAATATTGTATTCTCTATCTGAATCATGAATTACATTTTTTGGGTTTCATGTCCCTTTAAGAAACCAGTTTCTTATACTTTGTGTGCTTACCCAATTTTATTTTTAAATGCCCCCCCCCCCCCCAAAAAAAAAAAACAACCAGTTACATATGCAGCTCGGTGTACTTAACTAATTCATACAGCCTTTTTCCAATGGATTGGAATTCTAAAGAAAAAGGAGATTGAAATATTCAAATATCAAAATCTAATAGATTAGTAGTAGCGTATAAACATTTTTATTGTAGAAGATGAAAAATATATTTATTAGTTCACCTGGATTCATCTTCATGAGTGGTTGCGGTGCACACTTGCTAAGTCAATCCTGCAGCTGCAAGTTATCAGGCAGCCTAAAGGGACATTACACTGCTGGGTACAACTACAGTAGCAGGGTCACTACTCACCATGCTAGGGTTTTCCTTCTGTACAGCAGCTCTATTCAAAGTCTTTCTCTTATTTTCACACATTACAGAAGCCAGTAAGTATAGCTCTGCATCTTTACACTGGACTCCGCCATCTTGTCACGTGCATAGTGGCATCCAGTGATAGAAGCAGTGTGCTTTAACAGATAAGTTATGCTACTGGGCTTTGGACAGCTGTACCTTACACTTATTATTTTGCACAAAAAAAGCTTTACATATTTCCATTTTGCATACAAAGGCTAATTCATTTTCAAATATTTAACATTTTTAAACTATAATAACAAACCAAAACAGTAAATATTAATCTTGATCATGTGTGTTGGGATGTTCTAATAAATCCTATTTTGACTGCAAATCTTGTCTATGTGTTTTATTTGATCTCAGGTCTTTCCGTCAGTATAATGATTCCTATCTATTGATCTGTTATCATTTTTAAAGGTGATATGTTTATGTCTTGTTCAATGTGTTAATGTATTGTTCCCATAGCGCAACTATCTCTGCGTATATATCCATTTGGTCATGTTTTACATAATGATACTCCTCCAATTCTAAAATTTCGGAAACTTTTTTCCTCCACATTAATTTGTCAGGTGTCTCCCTACTCTTCCAATTTTTTGCTATAAGGAATTTTACACTATTTGTCATAGTAAAGAAGAGTTTTCGTGCTTATTTATGTTTCAGTTTCGGAGATTTATTTAGAAGCCAAATTAAAGGATCTAGAGGAAATTGTGTTTCTGATATGTGTTCTATTTCTGTGATGATTTGTCTCCATAAATCCTGAATAGATGAGCACCACCACCATATGTAAGCCATGTCACTTCCTATATGTCCACATCGCCAACATCTATTTTCTGTTGTGTGAAACAAACGATGGAGTCTACGGGGTGTGTAATACCACCTATGTAATATTTTGAGATTGAGTTAAAAGATGTTGACGTGTTCAGTGTATATTGAAAAATCTGTGAACAAGTCTGTGGTAATATGATAACCCCTAAGTCTCTTTCCCAATTTTCCATGTAGCGGTGTACATGTCCTGGTTGGGTTTGAGGCAATAATTTATAATTTTTTTATATTGTGTGTCTTGGGGAGGGGGTTTGGGTACATAGCAGTTCAAAGTTGGCTAATGGGTTTCTCATGAAAAAAATATTGTGTTCTATTGTATGTAAACCAATGAGTGAAACTGTGTAATCCTTGTTGTACTAGCTCTTGTGATTTGATTTGTTGGTTGTCTATAAGGAGGTATGCAGGTAAGTCTACAAATTTTCCCATTGTTTGTTGTTCTGTTATAAGATGAGTTAACTCTATTTCTCCGTTTTTGATCATCGAGGTTAAGGGAGAGGGTTTAGAAGATAAAGAGGGGAATTGTTTAAGAGCTATTTCCTCAGTGTTAAGGGTCTCTAATATCATTGGATTGGTAGTTTTTATGGTGCTATGTTTATTGTTAAATTACCAACATATTTCGCTAATGCGTGAAGTAGGGATACAATACAATTCTATATGTACCCATTTTTTATGAGATGGTTGTGAGTATAAGTCTAAAATCCTTTGTAGAAATATAGCGGTTCGGTATGCCTGTAAATTAGGCATTCCTAAGCCTCCCTGAGTTTTATCAGCATCATGATAGGTTTATTTATTCTAGGGTCCTTTATGTTCCATGTGAAATCAGCAAAGGCTTTTTGCAGAGACATGACATAGGTTTTGGGAAGAGGGATTAGGAGACTTTGTAAAAGGTATAGAATTTTAGAGAATATGTTCATTTTTGTTAAATTAATTCTACCTGTCCTTGATATTTTCTTTTTTCTGCACCTGGAGAGGTTGTTTTTTATTTTTTCCCTCAAAGTTGGTGTAAGGTTAACTCCTAAGTATTTACGAGATGGGGAACACCATTTAAAAGGGGGATTTTCTTTACTTTTCTTATTGTTTCCTCGTCAAGAGTTATATTTTGTATTTCCGATTTGGATAAGTTTATTAGGAAATTGGAGTGTTCTTGAAAAGTTTGTAGCTCTTTAAGTATTGTTGGTAAAGATTATTCGAGACTAGTGAGCGTAAATAAAATGTCATTGGCATATAAGGATATAGTATCCTTATGCATAATGTATTAGATTTAAGGCCCTGACCTTGCCATCTTTTGCCTCTCTTCCTGATATGAATCCCTCTTGGTCTGAGTTAATAAGATCTGGTATGATTTTATTCAATCTTGTTGCTAGAATTCTAGAATAAATCTTAACATCTGCTATTAAGGATATGGGGCGATAGTTGGATGGGTTGTCCTGGGTTTTCCCCGGTTTAAGTATCATTATAATATGTGCCTCCAATGCCGATCTAGAAAAGGGATGAGATTCATCTATCGAGTTAAAGTATATTAGCAAATGCGGGAGCAATAGGTTTTTAAACTTAGGGTAATAAGAATAACTAAAACCATCAGGGCCAGGTGATTTCCCAGTTGGGAGGTTTTTGATAGTATTACTTATTTCTACCGCAGTTATTTGTGCCTCCAATATATCTGTGTGATCCTGTGTGATCTTGGGTAGGTTAAGTTGTGAAAGAAAGGATTCTATATTGTCTGCTCGATGCTGTGGGTTGGAACACTTATGTGGGATATGGGATGGTAGGTTATAAAGATCCTGAAAATAATCCCTAAATGTCGAGGCTATAGAGTGTGATGTGTGTTTATATTTTCCCCTGTTTATTTTTAACCTGTAGGATATAGGCAGCTTTTGATCAGTCTAGCTAGTGATCTTCCTGGCTTATTATAATTTATAAATGCATATTGTTTCATTAGCATGTATTTTTATTGAGTTCCTTGTTTAAGATGTTGGATAATTCTTGTTTTTTAGAAGTGAGAATCTCTAATGTATGTGAGTCCGTAGGAGCTAGTTTGTGTTGGGTTTCGAGTTGTTCAATAGTCCGATTTAAAGTAGTTTTTTCTCTTCTTATTTTATTTACATGAACTTTGTGGACAATTAGTTCCCCTCTGATAACAGTCTTATGAGCTTCCCAGTTGGTCTGGGGAGAGGTATGGGATGCAGTGTTTAATTCAAAGTATTCAGTAATACTCTCTGTTAATTTAAGTTTGATTTCTAGGTTGTGTAGCATGTTTTCTTCTAACTTCCAGATAAAATCTCTAATAGGTTTAGTCGGCCATTCAAACGCACAATTCCCTATGCTATGGTCGGTCCATGTCACTGTATTTAACTTTGCCAATCGAAACCTAATAAGTTCCTGTGACATCTTAAAAAATGTAATCTATGCGTGTGTATATCTTATGTGGGTAAGAATAGAACGTGTAGTCTTTCGTCATTTGATGTAATGTCCTCCATATGTCTTTCACTTCGATTTGTTTCAAAATTTGATTGATTTTCATATTGTGGATTTAGGTGATGAAGAGTGTGTAGTGGAATTCTGGTTGTAATGCTAAGTTTAGATCTCCTCCCATTAATAATGTGCCTTTTAAAGATTCAAAAATTATATCATTTTTTTTTAAAGAAATAGATGTTGTTTTAGGGATGGGGCATATAAAGACAATATTGATACTGAGCGTCCCGTATAATAAACTGGTAGCCATTACATAGCGACCTTCTTTACCTCTAATGACTTGGCTTTCTTGAAAGGGGAAACCAGATTTTATAAGAATTTCCACCCCTTTTTTTTCTTTTTGGGGTTGGAGGCGTAATAGCATGTACCAAATTTGTAGAGAAAGGTTTTGGGTTCCTTCCCCTTCAAAAAATAGGTCTCCTGTAGGAGGATAATATCTCCTGCTAAACGTTTAAAATCAGATAAGGCAATATTTCATTTTTTGGGGGGGTTTAACTGTAAGAATATGCATTAGGTGTTTAGGTTTGTGGGGTGTCATTATACCAATGGTGGGTGCAGGAAATTATCTTGATGGAGTTTTTTAAGAATTGAGTTCCTAACTTTAATGTGTAGTGACCCTACAGTACTTGTAAAACATAAATCGCCTGAGACATTCCAGTATTCAGTTGTGGTGTTGTACAACATAAAACAATAGTAATAACAATAATAACAATAACAGTAATATAATACATAACTAAATAACAAATGCCAGCAAAAGATGGCGATTGGGATACCACAGTCGCGTAGGTGCATTTTGGAGGAGAAAATTAACTCCTTCCATCATTTAATAAAAAGAGTAAATATATAAAACGAACACTATATTCCGAAAACTTAACATTGATAACTTTGGTATCATAGCGTAACCTCTCATGGTATACTATTCATTTTGTCTTATATGTAGTACTGTATAATAATATCTATGACTTGTCACTAAAAGACTTCTTTATAAATTGAAAGGAAAAGAGCAAAAAAAAAAATTTCTCTCTAAATGAGCTAAATATTCCTATCTCATTCAATGCAGTTTTGAAAATATATTACATTAATTGGTATACTATGGGTATAATTAAGACACATATTAGATCGCTCTTATGATCTATATCTAATATCTGTCCTCAGAATTTAGACAATTACGGTTTGTAAGTACTTATCCTTCTGGTGTCTTAGTTGGTGATTAATGTGCTGGAATCAATCTTCTTCAGGTTTGTGGTGGGGCATTGTCTTTAGTTGAGTGTTGGGCCTTTTTTCGATGCACTGTGCTCCAATAAAAACGTTGTTCTTTAGGTGGGTATGTCTTTGCCTATGGTTGTGAGGTGGTGGTCTCACCTTCCTCTGTTGTAATTTGGAGCTGGAATGTGAATGTTCAGGTTCCTTGAGGTCAAGGCTAAATCAGAAGGGTCTTTGTATACATATTGTTTTCCTGAGTGTGTAATTATGACGCTAAAGGGGAATCAACATTTGCACTTGATTTTGTTGTCTTGCAATACTGAGGTAAGGAATCTTGCAGCTTTTCTTTTCTCTATTGTGGCCGGGCATATCTGGAGTTCCTGTTCTTGATATTTAATTGTTCTTGACGTTCTGGCCAATGTCCATACTCGTTCTCTGTCTTTGTAGTGAAGATATTTAACTATGACATCTCTCGGAAGCGTGGATGTTTGGGGCTTAGGCCTTAAGGCTCTGTGGGCTCTTTCTATAGAGATTTCGGATATTTGGGTGGTTTCTGTTATAGTGTAAAACACTTCTATAAGGTATGTGAGTAGTTTTGTTCTTCTGAAATAACTCAGATTCTCAGATTATTGTGTCTTCCTCGATTCTCGAGGTCTTCTACTTTATCCTGTAGAGATTGTAGTGAGGCAGCATGTTGAGCTAAACAGCTATCAGTTGAATGTACCATTGCAGTTAGAGTGTCTTGACTTTCCTCTATTCTAGAACCAAGGTAATTAATATCTCTTCTAATTACTGTGAGTTCTGACTTTATAAAGGATTTCAGATCAGCTATATCCGACTTTGTATTGTCTCATGCATTTGTAATAAATGCTCTTGTGTGAGTGTTATAGGTAGACTTGTCTGTTGTGGCTCTGATGCCGACTCTTTTTTTGTAGGTGATGAATTCCTCATCTCTTTTTCAGTATGTTCTTGTGTAGAAAAGAAAGCATTTAGAGTGCTTGATTGAGTTAGGGTTTTATTGTTTTTCTTTCCCTTAGTAAGCCTTTTAGACGCCATTTTTTAAAAATATATCTAACTCTTATAATCAAATGTATGTTTGGCGTTTATAGTTCTTCTTGAGTGTTAATTTACAGGGTATGTTTCTCACTTAGGTGCGTTAAAATCAGAGTCTTATATATGTTTTGTTTTCACATAACAGATGACCAAGATAATATTAATCTTTAAATAGTTGTTGCAGACATTTTTTATTTATTTTAATGTAGCAGTTTTTCATGTGCCTGTCTATTTCATGGTCAGTACTCACTGGGGCCTATCTATCGAGCTCCGACTCACCAGAAACACAAGTTATGAATTAACGGTCACAAAGACCGCTGCTCCATAACCCTGTCCGCCTGCTCTGAGCAGGCGTACATGAATCACCAGAATTCAACCCGATCGAGTACGATAGGGTTGATTGACACCTCCCTGGTGGCGGCCGACTGGCCGCGAGTCTGCAGGGGGCGGTGTTGCACCAGCAGCTCTTGTGACCTGCTAGTGCAATGCTGAATACAGAGAGCGTATTGCTCTACGCATTCAGCGATGTCTTGCGGCCTGATCCGCACTGTCAGATCAGGTCCGCAAGACATTTGTTAAATTGGCCTCACTGTCTCTTATGAGGCTCCGTTTGATGTAGGCTGAAGATGAGGCCTCAGTGTGGCATATTATAGATAGCTGTCGGAGCTCCACTGCCATAGATGTACAAGCGATTGCATGTACATTGTCAAGTTACACTGCTTGGTTTTGGTGGATAACTCTTTGATTATTGGCAGCTGTATATCCGCTTCACTTACAACTGCAACATTTTAGGTGTGTCGCACTTTATGATTGTGACTTGTCCTCATTTGGAGGGCTGTATCTTCTAAGAGTGGCTGTAAAATCGTCCGTCTCCAGGTTCTGTCGGTTCCTGAGGTGTTAGGAGAGGTCATCTAGCATACATGGCTAATTCAGCATGTTTTAGATGTTACGATGGAAAGATGTTTGATCGGAGTTAGCGATCTAGGCATCCATGTTCCTGCATGGTCAGGCTCCGCCCCCTCCAGTTTTTATTTTTTAACCACAGTTTAAGTTACATAACAAATATAAAAAAGCCCTTAGGAATATAGAGAAATGCAGCCACTGCAAGAATGTACAGCTCCTTTTCTGTATTGAGCGCAATAAACTGAAGTGCATGATACAGCTTGTCAGGAAAACAACATCACAGATCTGTGAATACACACTGCTTCTGTCAAAGGGTACATGAATACTTTAACTCCAAGATGGCGGCACCCAGTGTGGAGATGCAGAGTTTCTCTAACCAGCACTTATAAAGTAGTAATCAAAGTAAAGTAGTTGTGCCCTGTAGTGTAATGTCCATTAACCTCTGCCCAGGGTGACTGCCAACCCCTGCTCCCCTGGAGCAGGGTGGGGTTTATGGGGCTTGCGCAATAATAAATGTGGGCGGCTGCCTTGCTCTTCTTTCTTGGTAACCTCATATGCCCACATATTAATAAACTGGGGTGTCGGTGATTAAATTAATTAGAACACAATATAATGACAGAAATATAAAATAATGTAGAACTATAGACTGATTATAGCAAAAACAAAACAGTAATATTTAAGCTCTTGCTTCTACTGATGGCCTCATATAAGAACTGTTCTATTTTGTTTTACTATATGATTAGGAGGTTTATTATTATATGTGCTGTACATACACACTGCGCACATTTTGAAACTCAAATATAAATTATTGAACAAAGTTAAAACATGGAAGGAGACAAAAGGGACATTCTGTATCTTCTTTCCAAGGACAGACTCATTAGAGGTAAGGATTTGCCAACAGAAGAACACAAAATAGGTTTATACACTACACCTATGGGAGTAGATGACTTTTGTAAGTGAATAGGAAATGATTTAATGTTAATACAACTCAGCATTCAAGAAAAGCTTGACATTTGTAAAAGATACTTGAAAATGTATTTCCGTGATGCAACTGTGATAAACAGTTTAGTATCAAGCAACTTGAGAAAGTTGTATATTGCTAAGATCCAGCATCTTAAACAGAAAAACACACACTATTTTGCTAAACCTTTCACAGAATACCAATACATTCTGAATGCATATTTTACTTTTTAATTGTATTTTAACTTAAAGTGATTAATCAAAAAGCACGTTTTTTACCTGGAGATTATATTAAAACCGATAGCCGAGAGTTGATCCTAATCTAAAATGATACAGTTACTTAAAGGGCTATTATAGCTAAAACATTTTTACATGCTCTTATTCGTTAGAGCATTTAAGTTTATCACTATTGACTTTGTATATCTATGTATTTAACTCCCTCAAACGGAATAAACACACAGGTAAAGTGCCAATCCGGAGCCACAGAGAATTCCTGGTCCTGAGCAGAATCTTCCGTTAAGCCAATTTCACAACCCAGCTGTGTAACTAGGGTTGTTTATTGGGTCAGCTGCCTTTTTTTTCTTGCAAACTGTAACATGGTGAAATTGTGTCAAAATACACAAAGCATAATTGCAACATACTATACACTGAACGATAAGTAATCTGATTTTTTTAGCGAGTGAAATTCCCTTTCCAGCAAACTCCATTACTTTCTATGGGAGGCATATTGCAACCCGCAGGAACAGCACATTTCCTATAGGGCAGCACCTGTGAGTGTCACAAGGTTTTTCACTTCCCATCTGACACATTTAAGATAATCTGGCCTTGAATGTCTGTACTTATAGACACACAAGGCCTATTCAAATTCAAAGGCAGATGCAAATGAAATAGGGGCTCTGGCTATTCAGAATCATATAAAATTGCATATTGTCATATAGATTGTAGCAGAAAACATTGCATTGCAATTTTTCACAGACGTTTTAAAAATCCACGTGGACTTGTCTCATGCAAACAAATCTGAACCTAATCACAATACATAAGTTATCTATTTGCTTGCTGGCAAACTGCATTCTAAACATTAGGGTAAAAAGAACCACTAAAAAAGTATCTACATCCAGTTTATGGCATTGATTCTTCATCAGAGCACTCTGTAATTATAATTTCATATCAATTTAGCATAAGAGGAACATTATTTTTTCCTGATATCAAATATTTTCCCTAAGAAATATGTATAAATACATAGGGCTCTATTTATTATCAGACGAGCGGACAAGCTGTCATGAGCCTAATCATCCAAGACTCGCAGTGACTGGGCAGCAATAAGGTGCCTGCTTTTAACATTGGACAAGCCACTGCGCACAAGAGGGGTCTGTTAATCATCCCAATCAGCTCTCTGTGGTCTCTGTTTCTTAGGGTTCTCTTCTTAAGGATCCATTCTTGGGAACCTCTTCCTTCTGGAACAGACTCTGCAAAGAAAACATTGTACAGTAAGTAGACGTGTACAGCAAGTAGTATTTTCTTTTGCTTGTTTTTAGTTTTTTTTCCCCTCAGTGTAGTATTTTTAGCGGGATTTTTTAACGGCATCTTTTTTTTTTAAATAACTTTTTTACAGTATTTTTTTATCTGTAATCTCTATTTTTCTATACATGTATGTACAGTTGTGCTCATAAGTTTACATACCCTGGCAGAATTTATGATTTCTTGGCCATTTTTCAGAGAATATGAATGATAACACAAAAACTTTTCTTTACTCATGGTTAGTGTTTGGCTGAAGCCACTTATTATCAATCAACTGTGTTTACTCTTTTTAAATCATAATGACAGCAGAAACTACCCAAATGACCCTGATCAAAAGTTTACATACCCTGGTGATTTTGGCCTGATAACATGCACACAAGTTGATACAAAGGTGTTTGAATGGCTATTAAAGGTAACCATCCTCACCTGTGATCTGTTGCTTGTAATTAGTGTGTGTGTATAAAAGGTCAATGAGTTTCTGGACTCCTGACAGAACCTTGCATCTTTCATCCAGTGCTGCACTGACGTTTCTGGATTCTGAGTCATGGGGAAAGCAAAAGAATTGTCAAAGGATCTGCGGGAAAGGTAGTTGAACTGTATAAAACAGAAAAAGGGATATAAAAAGATATCCAAGGAATTGAGAATGCAAATCAGCAGTGTTCAAACTCTAATCAAGAAGTGGAAGGTGTCAATCAACCCGATCGTACTCGATTGGGTTATGGAGCAGCGGTCTTTGTGACCGCTGCTTCATAACTGCTGTTTCTGGGAAGTCTGAAGACTCGCCAGAAACACGGCCATCAAGCTCCTTTCGGAGCTTGATAGGCCCCTATATCTCCAAGTTCTGGAAGTCAGAGATTTCCAACTTTAATATCAGCTTAAAGGGATATGAAACCCCTTTTTTTTCCGTTCATGACTCAGATAAAGCATGCAATTGTAAGCAATTTTCTAAAATGGGCTAGCTCTTAAGCTTACATTTCTGCTTTTTCAAATAAAGATACCAAGAGAACGAAGACATTTTGATAATAGAAGTAACTTAGAAAGTTGCTTAAAATTGCATGGTTTATCTGAATCATGAAAGAAACTGTCTCACCAGGAAACTGTTAAATATACTGGTATTTTTATGTTTTTTGTGACACTTTTTTGTCTCACGCAACAGTTAACCATAGCTCTGAGGTAGCGGTAATCATTCTAGCGTATATCGCGAATGCGCTCACACTTTTGAATTTACTTTCAACTTGTATATACTGTATGTTAATATATGTATACATATGTATTTGTGTTTATATGTGTGTTTATGTCTGTAAATACATATATACAAATATAAATACATAAGTACGCACATATAAACATACAGTATATATATATATATTTATATATATATATATATATATACATAGACATATTTAGACATCTATATTTATGTATGAGTGTAACTGTAATTTTAAATGTATTTTTTATTTGTTTTGTGACAGTTTTTTGTCTCGCATAACAGTTAACCATAGCTCTGAGGTAGCAGTAATCATTCTAGCATAAATCGTGATTGCGCGCCCACTTTCACATTTACTTTCAACTTGTGTTACTAGTGCTCCTTCCAGCTCGCTCAAACAGCTGCGATAAACCCGATATCGCCTGTGCAAAATGGTAGCGCGCCACTTGTAATCTAGTCCAAAGTTTCTTAAAATCAGGTGCTCTATCTGAACCATGAAAGTCTAAGGCCCCAATTTATCAAAGTCTGGCGGACCTGATCCGACAGTGCGGATCAGGTCCGCCAGGACCTCGCTGAATACGGCGAGCAATACGCTCGCCGTATTCAGCATTGCACCAGCAGCTCACAAGAGCTGCTGGTGCAACGCCGCCCCCTGCAGACTCGCAGCCAATGGTCCGCCAGCAGGGGGGTGTCTATCAACCCGATCGTACTTGATCGGGTTGATTTCCGGCGATGTCTGTCCGCCTGCTCTGAGCAGGCGGACAGGTTATGAAGCAGCGGTCTTTGTGACGCCAGAAACACGGGGCATCAAGCTCCATTCGGAGCTTGATAGACAGGCTCCTAATTCTAAATTTGATGTCCTTTTTATGAATTAGTGTGTCTGAATATATGTGTGGGAGTGGTATTGTCGGTGGCATACTTATATTTGAGCTATGTTTTCTTACAAGGAATTGTAATCTTTGAATATGCATACTATTAGTTTAGATCTAGTATGGCTTTCATAATCTTAAATTTAAGGCAACAATATTACAATTATTGGATGTATACCAAAAGCCAGGGGAGAAGGATTGTTTTTCATAAATGGCTTATTCAACCTTTGGTCCCTCTGTGAAATTATGTTTAGATATAGAAAGCTTGCGTGGGGGGAAAAAGGAAAACATAATGCAATAAAATTCTTCAAGGTAGATACACAGCAGAAAGTAATAAGTAATATCAGATTTATCAAGGAAAATCATATTAAAAGCAACAGGATTTATATGACAAGCCAGGTTTTGAACCGATGTTGCTTTGTCACAAAAATAATTATTCTGCTGAATATAGCAAAGCTACAGATTTCGAGTGTAAACATTTTGTAAAGGAAAAGGGGCTTAAAAATCGAGAAAAATATTTCTACACTATAGGGAAAAAAATCAATAAAATATTTTTGCCAAATATATATGCATAGACAGTGCAAGTAAAAAACAGCAGGAAGTAACAATCAGTTGAATTATAAGTGCAAGGTACTTTTTACAACATTAAACACACAATTTAATTCCTCAGAAATAATCATGCAAAATAAAACAATTCTTAAAAATCCGGACCTTTGACCAATTCTGCACAATGTAGGAGCTCATTTATATACAGTATGTCCCTTATTAATCATCAGATAAACATACTAAAGCAGCTTTTAAAGGAGTTTGTCCCTTGACTTCAAAACAATGTAAATTTTGCTATAAACAGGGGCAGGTTCAAATGATTTTAAAAACGCAGTTTTTTAAAACGCAGATATTTTCGAAAAGGAAATGTATAATAACTGATCTACACTATGCAAATGTAATATCATTTTAAAGAGGCATAAAACCTAAAATGATTCTTTCATGATTCTGCCAATAGAACAACTTCTTTCTATTATCGCTTTCTTTGTTTTCTTGATATGCTTTGTTGAAAAGCTTAGGAGTGTGCACGTTTCTGCAGCATCATATGGCAGCAGTTTTGCAACATTGTTATACAATAGCAAGAGCACTAGATAGCAGCACTATTGTATGCCATGCAGTGCTTCAGACATGCGCACACTACCTATCTAGATATCTATTAAACAAAGAATAACACGAGAACAAATTTGATAATAGAAGTAAATTGGAAACCTTTTTTTAAAATTGCATGCTCTGTCTTAATCATGAAAGAAAATATTTGGGTTTCATATCTCTTTAAAGGACCAGTCAACACAGTAGATTTGCATAATCAATAAATGCAAGATAACAAGACAATGCAAAAACACTTAGGCCTCTATTTATCAAGGTCTAGCGGACCTGATCCGACACTGTGGATCAGGTCCTCCAGACCTCGCTGAATACGGCGAGCAATACTCTCGCCGTATTCAGCATTGCACCAGCAGCTCACAAGAGCTGGCTGGTGCAACACCACCCCCTGCAGACTCGCGGCTGCCAGCAGGGGGGGTGTCAATCAAGAGTTTGAAAAAAAAAAAAAAAAAAGAATAGTTAATATTGGGCCTTGTATGGTATAAATAATTATTTTGCTGAATAATAAAAATTAAAAAGTTAAAAAATGGCATGCTCTATCTGAATAATGAAAGTTTAATTTTGATTGAGTGTTTCCTTTAATCCCTTGCGCCATTTGGATGCAAGTACTATGTCACCCTTTATTTTGCCCAGTACTTTGTTAATGTAGTACCTTTGGCCAACACAGAGGTGCATGCTGTGGATCCTGTTGTCAGATTAGAGAGTGAAGAATGCAGCTGGGGCCAGAAGACATCTGCCTTCATATGGTAAGGGAGCACTGACAATATTTTACTCTCTGGAACGATTGTACATTGGTGTCAAGTGGGAGCGGTGGGAAGGAAAGAGGGAGGTGGGTGGGTGGCCCAATGAGGAGGGGGGAGGGTGCGGGGTTCCCTTCACTATAGAAATGTAAGGTAGGGGAGAGGAAGGGATGGGCCCCAACACTAGGAAACAGGACTGACTGGAGGGGGGGACCCTACTCTGCAAAATATAGGTAATCTTGGAGGGGGGCCCCACAGTACAGAAAACAAAATAAATACTTAAAGGGACAGTCAACAGCAGAATTTTTGTTGTTTTAAAAGATAGATAATCCCTTAATTACCTATTCCCCAGTTTTGCATAACCAACACAGTTATATTTATACACGTTTTACCTCTGTAATTACCTTGTATCTAAGCCTCAGAAGACTGCCCCCTAATTTCAGTGCTTTTGACAGACTTGCATTTTAGCCAATCAGGGCTGTCTCCATGGTAAATTCATATGCAATAGCTCAATGTTATCTATATGAAACATGTGAACTAATGCCCTCTAGTGGTGAATAACTATCAAAATGCATTTAGATTAGAGGTGGCCTTCAATCAGCATATGAACCTCCTAGGTTTAGCTTTCAACTAAGAATACCAAGAGAACACAGAAAAATTGGTGATAAAAGTATATTGGAAAGTTGTTTAAAATTACATGCCCTATTTGAAACATGAAAGTTTTTTTTGGACTTGACTGTCCTTAAATTAAAATTAAACAAAAATAAATAAGCAATTTGTTACTGGCAGACTGACTGTAGGCAGTGGGTGAGGAGGAACCCCTGCACTACATAAATAAATTAAAAATAAATATATTAATAAAATAAAATCCCTAAACTTTTTTTTTGGGGGGGGGGGGGTCAGGTAGGGATCAGGAAGTGGGAGGTGTCAAGGGAAGGGTAATCTCCAAAGTACAGTAAAAATTAACCTTATAAGTTAACTGATTAACCCCTTCCCACTACCGGGAATTTCAGAAGTTTGGTGCACAGCTGAAACTAGCGGCCTTCTAATTGCAAAAAACAATTGCAAAGCCATGCATGTCTGCTATTTTTGAACAAATGGGACCCCAGAGAATCTTTTACAACCATTTGTCTTATAACTGCAGCCATTTTGTTCATATAATTTAAGTGAGAAACCAAAAAGTGAACATTTTTTTTAAAATTATCATATTTGGCCGCCAATAGTGGCGTCAAAAATACCAAAGTGGGTCTTGATCAATACCTTGGATGGTCTGCTTTAAAAATATATATAGTTTTCATAGGTAAATCAGAAAACCAAAGGATCTATTTCTGTTTAAATGTAGTGATCACAAATATGCTAAAAATTCTCTGATACTGTGAGCAAGTTTTTAATCTGAAATTCCTTTTAGCAAAGGGCCAACTGTCTCCTACTAGTATAAAACATTTAAGAATAATTTACATGAATACATTGCAGCAGAATACTCAAGTAAACAGGTTAAAGGGACATTAATCACTTTGAGATGGAAATATAAAATGGATAAATTGTATATATAAAAAAAGTCTGTAATATACTTAAATTATATGTTTTGTCCCCATTTCTTGTAATTCCGTTCTGATTTTTTTTTAATAAGGTCCTTTTACATTGGTGTCAGTTGGAATTTTTAGTTTCATACAGGGGGCAAGAGTCCACGATCCATTACTTTTGAGAATTACACTGCTTACTACTAGGAGGAGGCAAAGATTCTCAAACCCCACGAGCCATATAAAACCCCTCCTACTTCACACATACCTCAGTCTTTACTTTGCCTCTGCTGGAAATGTTTAAAGAATGAAGACATGCATTTGATTCTTCAGAGAGAGATGTTTTCAGTCTATATTGAGGCCCGGTTTCCCCTCAGAGTACAGTGCTTGTCAGAGAGATATATATCATTTTTGGCACGCTTAGTTTTAGCACATCAGCCTTTGGGTTGAAGTTGAACATGTCGGGTTAACACTTGTCAGGTTAGTCTGTTGTGTTATTTCTTTCATATAGGTGGTGAAAGTCCACAAGCTAGTTACTGATGGATATACACTCCTACCAGGAGGGGGAAAAGTTTCTCAAACCTCAAATGCCTATAAATACACCTCCCACCTCACTCATACCTCAGTTTCAAAAACTTTGCCTCCTTAGGAGGTGGTGAAGCATGATGTGCTTGATTTCTTCAGTGAAAGGCACTTTAAAGCATATTGAAGCCCAGTTCCTCTCTAAGTACAGTGTTTGTCTAAGGGATGTGAAGGAGTATTGCCTGATGATACCATGTTTTCATCTATGGGAAAGCTTTTCATAAGGCTATCTGTAAATCAGTTGCAGGGATTCATCCGCTGCCTTTATAGAATAACAATATACTCTTGTACCATTACATCTGCTGATATGTTTTCAGTACTGGTTTGGCTGTCTGCTATATGTGGATGGGTGTCTTACACAGTAAGTATATACTTTTATTATATAAGACAACTCTCAGCTATGGATTGGCACTTTTTAAGTAAAGTTGTTATATATTGTTTGTATACATGCATTGAGTCAGGTAATTCAGTGCTCTTTTTAAGCGACTTTAATTAGTGGCTAAATATTTGTCAAGGTTGGTAGAGTCTGTGAAACATACAGTTTTTTTTTGGGGAAGTTATTAATTTATTTATAAATTGTAGAATGGCTACGTATTATGTTAGTCTCATGGAATGCTGATAATCACATTTTATGTAGTAAGATAGAAATATCCATTAGGCTTTATTTGGGTAAAAATATTTTTTTGGATAAACAAACCAAATTCTTACCTGCTTATAGGATGATAGGTATATCAAAATTTCGTGCACAAAGGCACATGTGATGTCATTATTTACGTCATGCGTAACACGTCATCATTTTGCACTGTTTTCTGGTGCCAAAATTTACCATCATTTTGCCGTTATAAGCCCCGCCCCCAGCTCATTCAGTGCTCTCAGAAAACGCTTAGAGAGCTTTTATGCAGCATTATTTATATGAATCACTTTTCTTTTTTATAATTATTTGCTCTGTTTCCCATTCTCTCAAGCCTGTTATATATGCTATGTATAAGAACATGAATATAAATTTGCAAATTTAATTTATTTTTTCAATATTTTGTTTTTTTGCATTTATGTCTCAAACTGAACCTGCCTTAGGCGATACCATAGGATTTGAGCTGCCTGAACATGTTCTGCCAAAGCTAAGTGTGTTTGTTATAAAAAAGCTGATCTCAACTATGTAACTCTTGTTTTGACAATTTATTAAATGCTGATAATATTTTTATGAGTACAAATGCACCCACTGTTATTCCATCTCAGTCTAATGCTATTCCGCCTTCATATAAACGTAAAAGGGTTTGGCAACAATTTCCTAAACCTAGTAAATTAAGTTCTGACCTTCAGCATATTACGTATCCTCTACTGATGGGGTTTCCTCTGATTCAGAGGATGCCACGTCAGAGACAGATATAGACAAATCCTCTTTTTATTTAAGATAGAATATATTCGCTCTCTCTTAAAAGAAGATGTGTTTACTTTGGGTATTGAGGAATCTAAACCTCCTGATGATAAAGCTAGTAATCATTTAAATTCTGTATTTAAGACTACTGTTATTACTACTGAAATATTTCCTATTCCAGAAACTATATCCAATGTGATTGCTAAAGAATGGTCAAACCTGGTACCTCTTTTAACCCTTCTTCTAGGATTAAGAAATTGTATCCTTTACCTGTGGCTAATTTAGATCTTTGGAAACAGTCCCTAAAGTTGATGGGTGATTTCCACTCATGTCAAACGTACTACTATTCCTATAGAAGACAGTACTTCTTTTAAAGATCCTTTAGATAGGAATCTTGAATCTTATGTAATATTTACATACTGGCTATATTCTTAGACCAGTTATATCTATGGCTGATGTTGCTGCTGCTTCTACTTTTTAGTTGGATGGTTAAGCACAGCAGTTGTCTTCAGATCCTAAATAATCTACAATTATTCTTTTAATTCAACATGCAAAATCATTTATTTGTGATGCTATATTTGATGTTATGAAGATCAATGTCAAATCAATGTCTTTAGCCATTCTAACTAGTAGAGCTTTATCGCTCAAATCTTGTAATGTTGTCATGGTGTCTAAAACTAGATTATTATCACTCTCTTTTCAGGGTAAAAATCTTTTTGGTTCACAATTGGGATTCTATTATCTCCACTGTTACTGGGGGTAAGGGAGTTTTTCAGCCCCAGGACAAGAAATCTAAGTGTAAATTTAAAGCTCTCAGTCGTTTTTCCTTCCTTTCTGCAGACAGAGAACAGAATAGAGAACAGAAAACTACTCCTTCCCATTCGGCCTAATTGGAGACCATCTCCAAATTGGAATAAATCCAAGCCTTATAAGAAACCAAATCCTGCCCCTAAACCTGCATGAAGGTGTGGCCCTCAAACCAGTTCTTCTGGTGGGGGCAGACTAAAGGCTATTTCAAAGAACTTAGACAGACTCTGTCCAAAATCAGTAGATTCAGAATATTATTTCTCAGGGTATCGAATAGGATTCAGAGTAAGACCTCCCATGGGAAGATTCTTTCTTACCATGTACCAAAAAACCCAGTAAAAGCTCAAGCTTTCTGAAATGTGTTTCAGATCTAAAACTTTCTGGTGGCAATTATCCACAGCAGGAACAAGGTTTTTTTTTTTTTTTATTCAAATCTATGTATTGTACCACAGAAGGAAAATTCTTTCAGACCAATTTTGGATCTGAAAACTTTAAATCGTTTTGTAAGAGTCCCAACTTTCAAGATTGTGACTATAAGGACTATTCTGTCTTTTGTTCAGCAAGGTTTCTTCATGTCCACAATAGATTACAGGACATTTACATTCACATTCCGATTCATCCAGATCACTTTCGATTTCTGAGATTCTCTTTTCTAAACAAGCATTACCAATTTGTCCTTCTTCCGTTTGGACTTGCAACAGCACCAAGAATATTCTCAAAGGTTCAAGGTGCCCTTCTATCTGTAATCAGAGAGCAGGGTATTGTGGTGTTTCCTTATTTGGACAACATCTTGGTACTAGCTCAATCTTTTCATTAAGCATAATCTCACACAAAACAACTGTTGTTGTCTCTTTAAAAACATGGTGGGAGGATCAATTTACCAAAGAGTTCCTTGATTCCTCAGACAAAGGTCACCTTTTTGGGTTCCAGATAGATTCAGTGTCCATGGACTCTATCCCTAACAGAAAAGAGATGATTGAGATTGGTTTCAGCTTGTCTAAACCTTCAGTCTCTATCATTCCCTTCAGTGGCTATGTGCATGGAAGTTTTAAGTCTCATGATTGCAGCATCGGATGTGATCCCTTTTGCTCGTTTTCATATGAGATCTCTACAGCTTTTGTATGTTGCACTAATGAGGCAGGATCATACTCAGATATCACAATTAATATACCTAAATCCAACACTCAACTCTCTCTGACTTGGTGGCTAAACCATCACCCTATTGGTTCAAGGGGCCCTCCTTTGTTCGTCCTACCAGGACTGTGATCACAACAAGTCTCTCAGGTTCGGGAAGTGTCTTTGGTTCTCTGACAGCACAAGAAGTTGGAATCCTCGAGAGGCGAAGTTACCAATCAATATCTTAGAACTCCATGCTATTTTCAGAGTTCTTCAGGCTTGGCCTCTATTAAAGAGAGAACCATGTATTCGGTTTCAAACAGCCAATGTCACAACAGTAGCATATGACAATCATCAATGAGGGACTCACAGTCCCCTAGCAATAAAAGAAGTATCTCTAATACTTTCTTGCGTGGAATACAACTCTTGTCTAATCACTGCAATTCATATCCCAGGTGTAGACAATTGGAAGTGGATTATCTCAGCCGTCAATCACTACATCCAGGGGAGTGGTCTCTCCATCCAGATGTATTCTATCAGATTGTGCAGATATGGGGTCTTCCAGACATAGATCCAATGGCCTCTTGTCTAATCAAGAAGCTTCCCAGGTACCTCTCCAGGTCCAGGGATCCTCAGGCGGAAATGATGGATGCTCTAGCAGTTCCCTGGTTTTAGCAACCTGCTTACATTTTTCCACCTCTGGTTCTTTTTCCAACAGTGATCTCAAAGATCATAATGGGAACAATCTTATGTGTTTCTGATAGCACCAGCATGGCTTCACAGGTTCTGGTATGCAGACCTTGTCTGAATGTCCAGTTTGCCATCCTTGGTCACTTCCTCTAAGACCAGACCTTCTGTCTCAAGGTTCGTTTTCCATCTGGATCTCAAATCCCTAAAGTTGAAGGCATGGAAATTGAATGCTTAGTCCTTAGTCATAGAGGGTTTCTCTGACTCAGTGATTAATACTATGATACAGGCTTGTAAACCTTGTTTCAAGGAAAATATATTACAAGGTTTGGAAAACCTATATTTCATGGTGTTCGACTCATGATTATTCCTGGCATTCTTTTATAATTTTAAGGATTCTTCAGTTTCTACAGGATGGTTTGGATAAAGGTTTGTCTGCCAATACTTTGAAAGAACAAATTTCTGCTCTGTTTTATGTCAAAGAAATATTGCTAATCTTCCTGATATTCATTGTTTCGTCTAGGCTTTGACTCGTATCAAACCTGTTATTAAATCTATTCTCCTCCTTGGAGTCTAAATTTTGTATTAAAGACTTTGCAGACTCCTCCTTTTGAACCTATACATTCTTTGGACATTAATCTACTTTCTTGGAAAGTGTTATTTCTCTTGGCTATCTCTTCTGCTAGAAGATTTTCTCTCCTTATCTGATTTTCCATCAAGATAAAGTTGTTTTGCAAACTTCGTTTACATTTTGCCTAAAGTTGTGAATTCTAACACATTAATAGGGAAATCATTGTTCTCTCCTTGGGTCATAATCCTAAGAAAACTCTTGAAAGATCTTTACATTCTTTGGATGTGGTAAGAGCTTTGAAATATTATGTTAATGCTACTAAAGATTTCAGGAAGACTTCTAGTCTATTTGTCATTTTACTGGTTCTAGAAAATCTCAGAAAGCCTCTGCCATTTCTTGGCATCTTGGTTGAAACTTCTGATTCACAAAGCTTATTTTGAGGCGGGCCAGTCTCCGCTCAGAGAATAACAGCTCATTCTATCAGATCAGTTGCCACATCTTGGGCTTTCAAGAATGAAGTTTCAGTTGATCAAATCTGCAAAGCAGCCACTTGGTCTTCTTTGCATACCTTTACTAAATTTTACCATTTTGATGTTTTTGCTTCGTTTGGAAGCAGCTTTGGTAGAAAGGTTCTTCAGGCAGATGCCTCAGTTTGATTCTAGTCCCTTTTATTTAAGGTTGTTTGAATTTTAAAAAAACAAATTATTTTGTATTTAATTTCTCTTATCGGGAAATAGCTGTTTTTATTTATTCCTCCCTTTATAGTTACTCGTAGACTTCCACATCTTGGGTATTAATGTCTCATCAGTAACTAGCTCATGGACTCTCGCCACCTATATGAAAGAAAACATAATTTATGTAAGAACTTACCTGATAAATTCATTTCTTTTATGGTGGCTAGAGTCCACGAGACCCACTCATTTTTTGGAGTTATGATTTTGTATAAAGCACATTATTTATCCTGTAATTTTTTTTATGCTTTTACTCCTTATACATCTTTTAACGTTTGGGAAACTTTGCCACCTTCTGATAGGAATGTATAACCCATCAGGTAACTGGCTTGTGGACTCTTATATCCCATCAGTAACTAGCTTGTGGACTCTCACCACCATGAAATAAATACATTTATCAGGTAAGTTCTTACATAAATTATGTTTTTAGCCCTTCAGCTGGTTATGCATGCCGGGTTAGTACATGTACATCCTCGGCTATGTGCACGGTATTGGGGGGGGGGGTTTTTTGGTTCGTTAAATACTTAATAGCTGTTAGTATTTTTTGTGCGCGTTTTCTTGAGCGTTATTAATTCTTTGGATGTATTCTTAATGTCTCCTGCTTTGTTTTGCAGTTTAACTTAGTTCACATTCTACCTGTAAGTTTATTTTTTAAAAGCTAGTTTAATTTAGTTTAAAAGCTAAGTTATTTCTATTCCTCAAGAACTTTTCAAAGTGGGTTATAGTTTTTATTGCATTGCTTTGTCAAATGCTATAATGGAGCTGTCTGATTCTGTAACTAAATCTACTTTAGAAGCCAAGTACCCTGAATAAATTTCTACCATTATTAGGTGTGCTTATAGTACAGGAGCTAAGGTACTTGCTGTAACTCATTTATGTGACTCATGTTTAAATTTATGAATGCAATCAGACCAACCTGATGCTGCTTCTTTGGGTATTTATCCTCCTTCTGTTTGTTCATTACAGAAGAATGTTATGGATGTTTCACCCAGTGTTAAAAAATAATCAAGGCTGTAATTTCTAAGGCACTGGAGCTATTTCCCACCTTTTAAACAAGCGTAAAAGGTCAGTTCAGATTTTACCTCCTACTAGTACTTTGTGCCTTGTGAATAATTCAAATTCAGTTTTTAAGACTGTTGTTAAACTCCCTGAGGTTTTCCCTGTTCCTGATGCTGTCTCTGACATGATTTCTAGTTATGGTAATTCATTTAAGCAAGAAAGATCCCCTGATAATTAAATCAGAGAGGTAAGGGTGAGCAAAACTGTCTAGTACCTGTGTATAGAATATTTAGAATAAAGAGCGGGGGGGGGAAGCACTATGTGGCACACTTAATATTAATAAGGGGTGACAGTTTCAACCATAATCACGGGAGGAACTGGGGGGAAACCAGTGGATAATTAAAAACTTAACTTTTACTCAAAATCTATATATAAAAAAGAGGGGGGGTGAATACACATACATTTAAAAACAACTAAAAAAACATATGAGGATGACTGCTTCCTGAATGATGGAGATGTACTATTAATTCCACCCAGTTAGCAGAGAAAGAAGCGCATATCAGCAGATATACTGCATGAAGTTTAACTTAAGGTAGCGATAGAATTAAGCTATCAAATCATCAGCCAAAAGTGACTGATACCTATTACCGTTTATTACCTCTATTACAACTATCAGAACTCCAAATCTTATAATTAAGTTTAAGCTATGAGGGTAGTATACACATAGCTCTATAAAGTCCACAAAAGCATTAATAGCTGGTACCATAATCATATGTTGCCATGCTTATAAGCTACCAAAATTATTACCATTTATTACCATATGTAAGTTACCACAGCAACAGTTATATAAGGTAGATAATATTTCTAACATGAAAATGTGGTTTTAAGTTCACATCAGAAGTGGTTGTAGCTATTACCTTTATTACCATTGATAAGCTACCACAACAACAGCTATTTAATAAAAATAATGTGACTGGCGAAGATTTCACAGCATAAATTGCTGGAACTGTTACCATTTAATACGTACCACAACGCCAGCTGCCTAGACAGAGCTTAAACTTTAATAAGAGCCAATTAGAAACGGAACCTCTTAAAGTTCACAGCGATTGTGAGAATGTCTCTATTACAAGGACACAGACAGGGAGCAGTTTGAATGCCTGAAGCGCGTTTCGCAACTGCTTTTTTTTTTAAAAAAGGACATTTTTTAATCCTTCTGCAAGGTTTTAAAAGTTATATCCTTTATCTGCTGCTAATTGGGACACTGTTCCTAAGGTTGATGGGACCGTTTCTACTCTAGCTAAACATACTACATCCTTTGGAAGATAGTACTTATTTTAAGGACCCACTGGATGAAAAATTAGAGTCTTTTCATAAAAGGGCCTTTTTTCAAGTAGGATATTTGCTTAGGTCAGCCATTTCTATAGCTGGACGTGGCTGCTGCTTCTACTTACTGGTTATAGAGTCCTTTCAGCACAGTGTTCGGATTACTCTGGTCAGTAAACATCTTCTGGGTCTACTTAAAAATGCTAATTCTTTTACTTCTGATATTGTTTGATATTGTGAAGATTAATATTAAAAGAATGTCTTTGGCAGTCCTTTCCAGGAGACCTTATGGCTTAAATCCTGGTCTGCTGGCATGGTGTCAAAATCCAAATTATTGTCTCTTTCCTTTCAGGGAAACTGTTTGGTTCTGATTTAGATTCTATTATATCTACTATTACTGAGGTAAAGGGGCTTTTCCAGAAAAGAAGTCTAAAGGGAAATGTAAAGCTTCCAATCATTTTCATTCCTATCATCAGAATAAAACACTTCTGATCCGGTCTGGAGGCCTAGTGTTAACTGTAACAAGTTAAAGCATGGTAAGAAATCTATCCCTACTACCAAATCAGCATGAAGGTGTGGCTCCGATCCATAGGTTCTGGTAGGGGCAACTTAAGCCTCTTTCAGAAGGCTTGGTTTCAGTGTTAGTGCCTGTGCCTGGAGTTGCATTTGCTCTGAGCCACTGGAGATTCTGGATCAGCATTTGATCTGCTTATTCTGTCACCTGCTCTGGCTTGCTCTCTGGCTCCACCTGCCTTCCAGCTGCAGGTAGTTATGCAATCAACACCTATTTAAGCAAGTTTCCAGCTTCCTGTAATTCCCCATGTATAGAATCTATTCCTGGGTGTGCTACTTCTATGAACTGTTTGTGTTCATCTCTGCTGCCGACCTAACTTGGTTTCTTGACCATTCTGCTGGATCTCAATTCTGACTGCCTTTGCCTCAAAGCCTTAGAACTTTTGCCTGAACTGTGTTTGTCCTTTGCCTGCCACTTTTTTTACTCCCTTTGCCACACGTTGCTGACCCCGGCCTTGAGACCGACTTTGCTCTTGCCTTATCCTCTCAACTACTATTTTGGTCATGTCCTGCGGTCCTACCCCCTCCGAGTTGTATATGTTTACTAAGGTCAATTCCCAGCCTTAGGGTCCCTTGCTGGACAGACAATATACTACTTGTGACATTAAGCCAGTTCCAGATCCGTGGGTTTGGAATATAGTCTCCCAGGGATATTGAATAGGATTCAGAACAAGGCCTCCCAGAGGAAGTTTTTCTTGTCTAATATTCCATGGAATATTTTTAAAAGTTAAGCTTTTTTTTCCGGTCTGTCTCAGATCTGGAAGTTATGGGAGTGCTGTTACCAGTTCCTTTGCAGGAATAGGGGATGGAATTTTATTCAAATCTCTTCATTGTTCCAAAGAAAGAAGGTACTTTCAGACCAGTTCTAGATTTTAAAGGATTCCATCTTTCAAAATGGAAAATATTTAGACTATTCCTGCCTTTTGTTAAGCAAGGTCGGTCAGTTTAAGTCCACAATAGATTTATAGGGGCCCATTTTATCAAGCTCCAAATGGAGCTTGTGGGGCCCGTGTTTCTGGCGAGTCTTCAGACTCGCCAGAAATAGCAGTTATGAAGCAGCGGTCTAAAGACCACTGCTCCATTACCCTGTCCGCCTGATCTGAGCAGGCAGATAGGAATCGCGGGAATTCAACCTGATCGAATATGATCAGGTTAGTTGACACCCTCGCTGCGGGTGGCCCATGTCCGCAAGTCTGCAGGGGGCGGCGTTGCACCAGCAGCTCTTGTGAGCTGCTGGTGCAATGCTGAATACAGAGAGCGTATTGCTCTCCGCATTCAGCGAGGTCTTGCGGACTTGATCCGCACTGTCTGATCAGGTCCACAAGACCTTTGATAAATTGGCTCCATAGAATGCTTTTCTTGATGTTCCTGTTCACAGAGAGCATTACCAGTTTCTGAGGTTTACCTTTCTGGACAAGCATTTTCAGTTTGTTGCTCTACCATTGGTCTGGCTATAGCTCCACAAATATTCACAAAGGTTCACTCAGGGTATTAAAGTGGTTTTCTACCTGGATAATATCTTGGTTCAAACTCTGGTTCTATCTTACACCAACCTACTCTTGTTGTTTCTTTGACAACATGTTTGAAGGATCAATTTTTCAAAAACTATTTTTTGGTTTTCAAATAGATTCAGTCTCTATGAGTCTTCTCTAACAGAGTAAGAAGGTTAAGATTGTTGTCAGCTTGTATGAACCTTCAATCTCTCTCTTTCCACTCTGTTGCTTTTTGTATGGAAGTTCTAGGTCTATTAGCTACTAGGTCTTTGCAATTTACTTATCTGTTTCCTCCTTTTGTTCTTCTACCCAGAGTGATCTCCAAGATAAGCCTAGAGAAATAATCAGTAATCCTGATTGCCCAGCTTGGCCTCACAGGATTTGGTAATGCAGATCTGGTTCAGATGCCCAGCTGTCCTCCTGGCCTCTTCCTCTAAGGTCAGACTTTTTGTCTCAAGGTCCATTTTTTCTTCCAGATCTCAAGTCTCTAAACTTGATGGCATGTATTTGAACAGTTAGTCCTTAGACATAGAAGTTTATCTGATTTATCTGGTATATCTGATTCAGTGATTGAAACCTTAATTCAGGAAGCCTGTAACAGGAACATTTATTATAAGGTCTAGAAGGCCCTATATTCCTTGGTGTATGGTTCATGGTTTTTCCTGGCATTCTTTCAGAATTCCTAGAATTTCTGCAGTCTCTACAGGATGGTCTGGATAAGGCTCCATCTGCCAGTTCTCTGAAGGGACAGATTTCTTCCCTTTCTGTCTTGTTTCATAGGAAGATTGCTAATCTTCCTGATATTCATTGTTTTGTTCAGGCTTTAGTTCATATTAAACCTGCAATCAAGCTGATTCTCCCTCCATGGAATCTTAATTTGTTGTTAATAACGGTTTTGCAGGGCTCCTCCTTTTTGAACCTATGTATAAGTTGGTTATTAAGTTTCTTTGATCTTTATCTGATTTTTCAGGATATATGTTTTATTGACTACTTTTGACATCTTGCCTAAAGTTGTTCTTCAGAGAACATTAGCAGATAGATTGCTGTAATATACACTATCCATATTTAATAAAGGTTTTAAATATGTATTTACTGTATATATTTCACATTCCAATGTTCTGCATATAGCAGCATATGTTCTAAGTATTTATAAATAGATATTACTATATATGTGTATATATCTATACCTACAGTATATATAGCATCAGATATACTGTATGTAGAAATATGTAGAAATATGTACCATATTACTCCTGTGCATCAACCCGATATGAAAAATATGAATAATATTTCACATTCCAAGTTTCTTCACATAGAAGAATATGTTCGATTTATTCATAAATATATATATATATATATATATATATATATATATATATATATATATATATACTCAGGGGACGTGCGAATGTTTTGCAACATTCAAAAATGAAACGAATTATAACACACTGTTCGTGAACATTTGTTAAAATTCGTTAAAATTCTTTAAATGTAATAGTATTTCTAATGCTATTTTTAAATGTAATATTCAATTAGAATTTTTCTAATAATTTGATTAGCATTATGCAATATTTCCTACCACATGAACTATTGAACTTCTGAATAGTAATTGTTAAATCAAATGTTACATTTGAAATTTTGAATGTGGATATTTAATCTAATTATGAACATTCGAAAATGAAAGTAATATTCGATTATCACATTTTAATGGATTTTCATTCAATTGTCTAAACCGAATGTCAATACATTTGCCTGTCCCCTTATATAAACATGATTATATATAGG
This sequence comes from Bombina bombina, assembly GCF_027579735.1. Taxonomy (NCBI): domain Eukaryota; kingdom Metazoa; phylum Chordata; class Amphibia; order Anura; family Bombinatoridae; genus Bombina; species Bombina bombina. Next base: position 398,955,390 of record NC_069501.1, on the reverse strand, counting down.
TATAGATATATACAGATATATAGGAATATCTATTTATAAATACTTAGAACACATTCTGCTTTGTGCAGAACATTGGAATGTCAAATATTTACAGTAGATACACACTATAACACTTTATGAAATATGAATATTGCATAAATATGTGTTAACATGTTTTCATCTACTTAACTGCAAATGCCTCAAATGCACTTCTATATATATGTCTATATGTGTGTACATATGTATTTATGTGTTTATATATGTATATATGTCTGTAAATACATATATACACATATAGATACATATAAATATATAAATATATATATATATATGTACATACATATATATATACATATATATATATAAATCCATCTTTAGCAATGTACTGTATGTATCTCTATGTTAAAGCCCTTTGCCTGACTTTTTTTTCCCCAACACCTGAAATCTCATATCTTTGAGCCCTTATAACTTCTTTGTGCAATATGTTTTTAAAAACGTTCTATTAGATATGTTATTATCAGTGTAACTGTATTGTGTAATACATTTTGTGTGGTGTTTGTGACACTTTTTTTGTTTCGACAAAACAGTTAACTAAAGCTCTGAGTATGCTCTAACCTGACGAGCATTAACTTCATTTGCGTTCAAATATTCGCGTTTACTTTCAACTTGTAATATGTGCGCAATTTAACTTGCATGCAAACGAACGCGAGAACCCAGTATCACTTGCACTCAAACGTTTGTGCTCCACTCGTAAACCGGACCTAAATGTGTGTCTTTGGTCCATATTGGTGAAGCCTTGCAGCACATGTTCTATGTTAAAGGGACAATATATATTTTAAATATATGTGTATATATATATATATATATATATATATATATATATATATATAAAAATTAAGCACCAAATTGTCAAACAAAATTAATATTTTTAAAGAGTTTACAATTATCATTTGTTTTGCATTCCAGGTCCCTGAAAAAGGCAGGTGAACACCTTTAGCTTATCTCCATTGTTGTGGTTTAGTTAGTAACATATATCAATTATACTGCACCAAGCAATCCCTGTGTAGACTGTTGCAGGGTCAGGGTTTTCGATCCTTCACAATCTACTCCAACCTCCCTGTGGGCATTGGTAAAAAACAAACACATTTTTTCAGAGTTAAATTATGGCAAGAATAAGCTGCAAAATCAAAAATGAAAGCAAATTGCAAAGCTTTTATGACTATTTTAAGAATTAAAGGGAAATTAACACTAAATAAATACTAGATAGAATGATGCAAACGCCTAGATACGAGTTTTGTCGGTAAAAACTTGCGGGGCTAACGAGCCCTTTTTTTTCCAGCACTCCCTTAAGCCAACGCTGGTATTACGATTTCTATGAAATGGCTGTGTTAGCCTCAGAAAAGTGATCTTGAGCAATTTAGCTCACTTCAACCATCAATACCAGCGTTGCTTACGGTAGCTGGTAAGCTGGAAAAACGTGCTTGTGCACGATTTCCCCATAGATACAATGGGGGCTGAGCTGGCTAGAAAAAAAACCTAACCCTGCAAAAAGCAGCGTCCAGCTTCTACCGCAGCCCATTGTTTCCTATGGGGAAACACTTTCTAAGTCTAACACCTAACACCCTAACATGAACCCTGAGTATAAACACCCCTAACGTTACACTTATTAACCTCTAATTTGCCGCCCCCAACATCGTCGCCACCTGCATTATACTATTAACACCCTAATCTACCTCTCTCGGACACCGCCGCCACCTACATTATCCCTATGAACCCCTAATCTGCTGCCCCAACATCGCCGACACCTATATTAAATTTATTAACCCCTAATCTGCCCCCCAAAGTCGCCACCACCTACCTACACTTATTAACCTCTATCTGCTGACCTAACATCGCTGCCACTAATAATAAAATGTATTTAACCCTAAACCGTCGCACTCCCAGCCTCGCAAACACTATAATAGCATTTTATTAACCCGCTAATCTGCCCTCCCTAACATCGCCCGCAACCTACCTACAATTATTAATCCCTAATCTCCTCCGCCCAACGTCGCCGCTACTATATAAAGTTATTAACCCCTAAACCTAGTCTAACCCTAAACCCTACACCCCCTAAATTAAATATAATTTAAATAAACGAAATAATTCCTATATTATAAAAGACAAGAGTTTGTCTGAAGCCGTCATGCGCAGTTCGAGACAAACTCTTGCAGGGCTGATCGCAACCGCCACCACCCGGCAGCAGCGTGAGGACCCCGGCAGCACAGCTGATCAGTGAAAGAAAGGAGAGAGAGAGAGAGAGAGGAGAGAGAGAGGAGAGAGAGGAGAGAGAGAGGAGGAGAGAGAAGAGAGAGAGAGAGAGAGAGACCAGAGAGAGAGAGAGATCACAACACGGCCCGTGTCAACGGGCTTTAGGACTAGTTTACTATAATAAAATAAATTATTCTATTTATAAACTAAATACTTACCTATAAAATAAACCATAAGATAGATACAACGGGGGGTAGTTATCAACATGTCTATTTTACCTGTCTTCGCCGGCCCAATACGCCTGGCCTAAGCTCGCCTCACATCGCCGCCGCGGACCCTGCAAAAATTTGCCTAAGTTATCAAAAAAGCTGTTAGTATGCACACAAGGGATTTTTTGTACCTTCAGTTTTTATTACATCAATTGTTTTTTAATATTTTCTTACATGTTGTTAGTGTTTCTTTCAGGTGAGACGTCCAGTTGCACCTATTGCAGGCTAGTGACCTACAGATATCTTTAGCATCTAGTTTCCTATGACTAAGCTGCCACTAGGGGGGGGGGAAACCGTCAGGACTGCTATTACTGCTCACCTGCATAATGATGCAGCTTTTACTTCTTGTTCATAAAGATTTCTGGATTTTACCTTGCCCCCGAGTGCTCAGATTACTGCCTTCTTGGATTATCAAAACAGCTGTCAAAAAGCCACGCACCAAGTACGGGGCGATGAGCAGCGGATTGTGAGAGTTATCACTCATCCGATATCGCTGCTCTTCGTTTTTTTTACAAGCTTTCTGCTAGCCTGTCACTAAGCACCCACACTAAACTACACTGTTCTATGTCCCCCCTATAAACCGGCGCCCCCCCGGAGCCCCCGCACTAAATAAAGTTAGTACACCCGCGCCTAAACCGTCGCTCCCCAGGAGCCCACCGCCACTATAATAAATATGTATAACCCCTAAACACCGCCGCTCCCGGAGCCCATCGCAAGCTACTCTATACATATTAACCCCTAAACCGTCGGCTCCCTGACACTGCTGCAACTATATAAATGTATTAACCCCTAAACCGCCGCTCCTGGGACCCTGCCGCAACCTATATTAAATTTATTAACCCCTAATCCTGCCCCCCTACACCGTTGCCACCTATAATACATTTATTAACCCCTATCCTGCCCCCCACTACAACCGTCCGCCACTCGTAATAAAAATTATTAACCCCTAAACCTAAGTCTAACACTAACCCTAACACCCCCCCTAACTTAAATATTAATTAAATAAATCTAAATAATATTTCTATTATGAACTAAATTAATCTATGTAAAACTAAATACTTACCTATAAATAAACCCTAATATAGCTACAATATAAATAATAATTATATTGGTAGCTATGTTAGGATTTATTTTTATTTTACAGGTAACTTTCAATTTATTTTAACCTAGGTACATAGCTATTAAATAGTTATTAACTATTTAATAGCTTACCTAGCTAAAATAAAGAGAAATTTACCTGTAAAATAAAAACTAACCTAAGTTACAATTACCCCTAACACTACACCTATCATTAAATAAATTATTCATATTTATAACAAATAACTTCCGTGTAAAATAAACCTAAGATAGCTACAATGTAATTAATAATTACATTGTAGCTATCTAGGATTTATATTTATTTTACAGGCAACTTTGTATTTATTTTAGCTAGTTAGAATAGTTATTAATTGTTATTAACTATTTAATAACTCCCTAGCTAAAAGAAATACAAAATTACCCTGTAAAATAAATCCTAACCCTAAGTTACAATTAAACCATAACACTAACTATCATTAAATAAATTAAATAAATTAAATACAAATAACTACAATTAAATACAATTACATAAACTAACTAAGAGTACAAAAAATAAAAAAAGCTAAGTTACAAAAAATAAAAAAAATAGGTTACAAACATTTAAAAAATATTACAACAATTTTAAGCTAATTACAGCCTAATCTAAGCCCCCTAATAAAATAACAAAGCCCCCCAAATAAAAAAACTCCCTACCCTATTCTACATTAAAAAAAGTTCAAAGCTCTTTTACCTACCAGCCCTTAAAAGGGCCTTTTGTGGGGCATGCCCCAAAGAATTCAGCTCTTTTTTGCCTGTAAAAGAAAAATACAACCCCCCCAACATTAAAACCCACCACCCACATACCCCTAATCTAACCCAAACCCCCCTTAAAATCGGAAAGAAGGATGAAGATTGAAGATTGAAGACCCCGCTTGGAAGATGACATCGGCCCGATAGAAGACTTCTTCAGCGCCGCTTGGAAGATGACATCGCCCGGATAGAAGACTTCTTCAGTGCCGCCTGGGAGGATCACTTCATCGATGGAAGATTTCTTCAGCGCCCCTTGAGGATCACTTCTGCCGCTCCGGGATCTCCTCTTCAGTTCCATCGGTGGCTCGGCTGAGTGAAGACGACTAAAGGTTTGACTGATCTTCAGGGGATTAGGTTTAGGTTATTTTAAGGGGGTTTGGTGTTAGATTAGGGGTATGTGGGTGGTGGGTTTTAATGTTGGGGGGGTTGTATTTTTCTTTTACAGGCAAAAGAGCTGAATTCTTTGGGGCATGCCCCACCAATGGCCCTTTTAAGGGCTGGTAAGGTAAAAGAGCTTTGAACTTTTTTATGTAAAGATTAGGGTAGGGATTTTTTTTATTTGGGGGGCTTTGTTATTTTATTAGGGGGCTTAGATTAAGTGTAATTAGCTTAAAATTGTTGTAAATTTTTTAAATGTTTGTAACCTATTTTTTATTTTTTTGTAACTAAGCTTGTTTTATTTTTTGTACTTAGAGTTAGTTTATTTAATTGTATTTAACCTGTACTTATTGTATTTAATTTATTTAATTAATGTAATGATAGTGTAGTGTTAGGTTTAAATTGTAACTTAGGGTTAGATTTATTTTACAGGTAACTTTGTATTTATTTTAGCTAGTTAGAATAGTTATTAAATAGTTATTAACTATTTAATAACTACCTAGCTAAATAAATACAAAGTTACCTGTAAAATAAATATAAATCCTAAAATAGCTACAATGTAATTATTAATTACATTGTAGCTATCTTAGGGTTTATATTACAGGTAAGTATTAGTTTTAAATAGGAATAATTTATTTAATGATAGTGTGAGTGTTAGGTGTAATGGTAACTTAGGTTAGGTTTTTATTTTTACATGTAAATTTCTCTTTATTTTAGTTAGGTAAGGCTATTAAATAGTTAATAACTATTTAATAGCTAGTGTACCTAGTTAAAATAAATTGAAAATTACCTGTAAAATAAAAATAAATCCTAACATAGCTACAATATAATTATTATTTATATTGTAGCTATATTATTGTTTATTTTATAGGTAAGTATTTAGTTTTAAATAGATTAATTTAGTTCTTAATAGAAATATTATTTAGATTTATTTAATTAATACTTTAAGTAAGGGGGGGTTTAGGGTTAGTGTTAGACTTAGGTTTAGGGGGTTAATAATTTTATTACAGTGGCGGCGGTGTAGTGGGGGGCAGGATAGGGGTTAATAAATGTATTATAGGTGGCGACGGTGTAGGGGGGCAGATTAGGGGTTAATAAATTTAATATAGGTTGCGGCAGGGTCTGGGAGCGGCGGTTTAGGGCTTAATACATTTATTATAGTTGCGGCAGGGTAAGGGAGCGGCGGTTTAGGGGTTAACATGTTTATTATAGCTTGCGGTGGGCTCCGGGAGCGGCGGTTTAGGGGTTAACATGTTTATTATAGTGGCAGTGGGCTCCAGGAGCGGCGGTTTAGGGGGTAATAACTTTATTTAGTTGCGGCGGTGTAGGGGGCAGATAAGGGGTGTTTAGACTCGGGGTACATGTTAGGGTGTTAGGTGTAGACATCTCCCATAGGAATCAATGGGATGTCTGTCAGCAGCGAACTTTTACTTTCGCTATGGTCAGACTCCCATTGATTCCTATGGGATCCGCCGCCTACAGGGCGGCGAATTGAAAACCAGGTACGCTGGGCCGTAAAAGGTGCCGAGCGTTACCTGCTAGTTTTTTGATAACTAGCAAAAGTAGTCAGATTGTGCCGCACTTGTGTGCGGAACATCTGGAGTGACGTAAGAATCGATCTGTGTTGGGACTGAGTCCCGGCGGATCGAAGCTTTACGTCACAAAATTCTACTTTTGCCGGTCTCTAGCCTTTGATAACTAAGGCGAATCAGCCTCGCCACAAATACGCTGCGGAATTCCAGCGTATTTGAGGTTGACGGCTTGATAACTAGGCCCCAATATAACTAATAGTTACATTGTAGCTATTTTAGGATTTATATTTATTTTACAGGCAACTTTGTATTTATTTTAACTAGGTACAATAGCTAATAAACAGTTAATAAATATTTAATAGCTACCTAGTTAAAATAATTACAAAATTACCTGTAAAATAAATCCTAACCTAAGTTACAAATACACCTAACACTACACTATCAATAAATTAATTAAATAAATTAAATATAATTTTCTAAAAAAATATACAATTAAATAAACTAAACTATATTACAAAAAAACAAACACTAAATTACAAAAAATAAAAAAATATTACAAGAATTTTAATCTAATTACACCTAATATAAGTCCCCTAATAAAATAAAAAGCCCCCCAAAATAATAAAATTCCCTACCCTATACTAAATTACAAAAGTAATCAGCTCTTTTACCAGCCCTTAAAAGGGCTTTTTGCGGGGCATTGCCCCAAAGTAATCAGCTCTTTTACCTGTAAAATAAAATACAAGACCCCCCCAACATTACAACCCACCACCCACACACCCCTACTCTAAAACCCACCCGATCCCCCCTTAAAAAAAACCTAATACTACCCCATTGAAGATCACCCTACCTTGAGCCGTGTTCACCCAGCCGGGCACCATTGGGCCAGAAGAGGACATCCGGAGCGGCAGAAGTCTTCATCCAATCGGGGCAGAAGAGGTCCTCCATCCAGCAGAAGTCTTCATCCAAGCGGCATCTTCTATCTTCATCCATCCGGCGCGGAGCGGGTCCATTTCAAGACATCCGACGCAGAGCATCCTCTTCTTCCCGACGACTAACGACGAATGAAGGTTCCTTTAAATGATGTCATCCAAGATGGCGTCCCTCGAATTCCGATTGGCTGATAAGATTCTATCAGCCAATCGGAATTAAGGTAGAAAAAATCTGATTGGCTGATGTAA